>NW_005873608.1:0-22095 GCF_000147115.1 Myotis lucifugus | reverse complement strand
CCTTCCTCCACCAGTGCACGATTCCATGCACAGGCATCTAGTAATAAATGAGAAACTAAAAGTGTGACTTACATGCAAGGTAATATATGTTTGATCGAAATGTACTGAATGTTAATGCAGGATTCTGGAAAATATATTATCCACAATTAATAGAGACAACCACTGTCCTTTTAAAACTGGACATTGTTATGCTTTGAACCTCTTTCATTACCCCAGTTAATTCTAGTTTATAAAGTTGTCTCAGTTTTCCATTGTTACTGTAATAAACTATCACCAACAGCATGTAAAATGATCACATTTATTATCTTACAGTACAGAAGCCAGAATTCCAAAATCGGTTTCAGTGGACTAAGATCAAGGTGTCACAGAATTGTGTTCCTTCTGTAAGCTTTAGGAGTTAAAAGAATCTACTATAACTCAGAATGATGAAGAAAGAATGTAAAGGAATATAAATATAATTTCAGATATTAACATGAAAACATGAATGCTTATCACTGCTTTAATAAAAACAAATCATTTTTATAATGTTTTCTAAATTTCAGTTTAGTCAATATCTCTGGAATATGATCAATAGATTACTTTAAGTGATGGTAGATACCACCTAATTTAAGGTTCTAAGAAAATCAACCTGTCTGCCATAGTGAATGAAATCATGGCTACTATGATAAAAGATAATTTATTATTTATCATGCTTAAACTCACAATTCCACAACAAAACAACACTAAAAGCTTAAACATTTTATGTTATTGGGAAAATTAATTGTGAAAAGAAATGCTTCACATAATTATTACTCTGAAAATTGGCCTTTCTAAATTTTGATAATTTGTTCAAAATTAAGGCAGTTAATTAATAGTTAGTATTCAAATCCAGGCTTGTTGGGGGAAAAAAAAAGGTATGATCCAGATATACCTTCCAAAGTTAGTCACTTAACTGTCACCTTTTCATTTTTTCTCTGTCTTTACAGAGGATCAGTATAATTTTCTTCTGGCTTTCTAACTATGACATCAAACTCAAGAAATTATGTGTGTTTTCCACAATGTCAAATACAATTTTGGTTATTAAATATTCTTGTAGCAAAATAATTACATAGTACAGAAAAGCAACTCAAACACCCAAAAGGAATGATGAATTATTGCTTTCAACAATTAAGTAGTACTAATATTTCATTGTGTATATTTTTCTTGAGAATGGAACAGCTATAAAAAGTGTGTTTGGATTTGTAGTTAGTATGTAATGAGTTTGACTGTAGTACTGGACATAGAAATATATTTATTTATGCCTTTGGTTAGTGATAAAAATGTTAAATGTTTAGTTTATGGCTAAAATACAAGAGATCCTTTCTCCCAGGAAGTATGGAAAACAGGAGTTTTTTTTTAAAAAAAAAATACTATACAAAGTGACAAATTGAATCGCTATATATAAAATGCTATTTAATTTATCTCATAGTATATTTTTCATTATTATATTACCTTCATTCATTAAATTATGAAAGTCTGTGTCAGTGGAGAAAACAACTCATATATGAAAGAAAGAGAAATAATCTATACTATTACTTCCTCTTAGCATCGGTCTTGCCGACTCTTCTTTCACATTTTGAAACTTTCAATTATGTGCTGTCTTTTGCTCTTAAATGTTTACATTTTTAATGGGAAATGTTAATACTATGAGGCACGAATCTGGCTGAGATCTCAGTGACCTATATTATCTCTCATTGTGACACTAGATACTTGCTGTGATCTTCCTGCTTTTCATTCAGTTCATCTTGCTGTGCAATTGCTTGTGTATGATCACAGGATCTAGTGTAAGACTACACTCCATTGGTCTCCATCACTGGGGAAAGAGGTTGTGAGGATGAATCACAGAAAATCAGGAGCCTTGAGAGTGAAGAAGAAGCCTGGAGTCTAATCAAATCATAGATTGTGTTTGACTGACTGGAAGTGGCTGAGAATCTACGAGAAATCAGCTTTCTATCAAAGGGTTAAAGAGCGCTCCTGGTTCCAAACTTGGGTAGGTATAATTTAACTCAATGATTAATCTGATAATTTTATTAAAAAATAAGTTTTTATTGATTTTAGATCAGAAGGGAGAGAGGAAGAGGGAGAGAGAGAGAGAGAGAGAGAGAGAGAGAGAGAGAGAGAGAGAGAGAAACATCAATTATGAGAATCATTGATCAGCTGCCTCCTGCATGCCCCCTACTGGGGATCAAGCTCGCAACTCAGGCATGTGCCCTTCACGGGAATCAAGCCCGGGACCCTTCAGTCCGCAGCTCTATCCACTGAGCCAAACCAGCTAGGTCAGTCTAATCATTTTTAAGTTAGTTGGGATGTGCTTTCTTTTTAATGTGCAGTTTGACATTGGCACTGTATAGGCCAACTTTAATTCATGTTCTGTTAGGCTGAACATCATTCATCTGGACTCCTTCACTCTGTTGAAGTAATGCTTAAGCCCTCAAAAGCAAATTTACTGGACAAGTTTTATGTTAGATAATATCTATGCATATCTACAGATGCAACCTTTTCATTTAAAACAGAAGTCTAGCTAAAGATAATAACTTAATTTCAAGTGATTTTTCCTGTGATTTGCTTCTCACTCACAGACTTTCTATTTAGGCTAACATTGCTAATACTAACATTTCACTAGGTCATACAATTATGAATCATCTTGTGGAGAAGGTTCAAGGCAGCTTTTGCAATTAATAACTAATTACGTCCAAGGCCTAGGGCAGTGATGGCGAACCTTTTAAGCTTGGCGTGTCAGCATTTGAAAAACCCTAACTTAACTCTGGTGCCGTGTCACATATAGAAATTTTTTGATACTTGCAACCATAGTAAAACAAAGACTTATATTTTTGATATTTATTTTATATATTTAAATGCCATTTAACAAAGAAAAATCAACCAAAAAAATGAGTTTGTGTGTCACCTCTCACACGCATGTCATAGGTTCGCCATCACTAGCCTAGGGTGTCATATATATAATGAGACCAAGTGAATTGTCAACTCCTAAATCTATCATGAAAATAAAAGGTAGCATACCAATTATGTGTGTGCTAATACTTAAGGAGTGTCAAATGACAGGTGTCAAATAAGTGACATATTGTGAATGTAAGACTTTCAAGGAAGCCTTGCAGCTTTATTAATCCATTGAGTTTCCATAACATCAAACCAAAAATATTAAAAGAATTGATTCCATGTTGGATTTGATTTAAAATATATTCTCAAACTGTCACAATCAGTGATACAAATATATTTGAGTAAAGTTCTATTTATTCCACTTAGATTGTATGCATCAATCACTGGTTATTAGAAAATAAATACAACCTGATTGACTAATACAAGTTAAACAGACATTAACTATAAACTGAGGAGTTTAAAATTACACACACACATATACACACACACACATACACACACTTAGAATATCATTGCCATATATTTTATTTCTATTTTGCTGCTTTCATGGGGCAAAAACATTAGAGTACATAGAAAAAAACTACTTCATGGACACAGTTTGTTTTGGTTTATCTATATATATAAAAACCAAGTGACTGGAATGCTGGAACGACTGAACGATCTGTTGCTATGATGCACACTGCAGCTGGCCAACCTCCCGCTGCCCCTCCCCCCCGGTGAGCCACCCCCACGATTGCCCCCCCCCCAATCGGGGCAGAGCCAACTGGCCAACCTCCTGTGTCCCCTGCCCCCTGCCGCCCCAGCCAATCGGTCTCCATCAGGGGTGGGGGTAGCCAGACCCTATCCGTGCACGCATTCATGCACCGGGCCTCTAGTAGCTGTATAATTAAGCTAATTTATACTAAATATTTATCATATTTATAAAACTATAACCTCCTCAATGGGACTGAATGATATGAAAAAAAGCAACCTGCCATCTGCTTTGTTTCTAAAGATGCAAAAATCTATCAAAGTTGCCAATGCTGCCATACAGATTTTAACATTTTTTTTCATGTAAAATGTCAGCAAATATGTTTACTTGCCTTTAATTGTCCAGGTGAAAAAAAATGACTTGGATGGAATGGGAATAACCTATATTTCTCATAAGCCCCACTTACTTCAGTTGCTTAGCAGAGTATTATATTTTGAGATTTATAAACAGAAATGTACTAATGAAAACAAATTTCATTTGAGGAGTATTTAGATAATGATTTATGTAACTATGAATTAAATAAACTATTCTGAATATTATTAACTATTCCTCTTGACACAAAAAAATTAAGGGAAGAAAAACACAATTAAGAAATGTGTTCTATACTATTTGCCTATACATCATCTGCCATAAGCAGAAAAATAATATATTACCTGAGGAGTAGAGAGTATAATGACATTTCTGGGAGAATGTAAAAAATGAAAACACAATTTTCTTTTTTCTTTAAAGTGACTCATGTTGCTAATATATTTCTAGTTCCCAAGATATCACAGACATTATTTTTTCTTTTATAAACCAACAGATACAATTTATTAAGTATTTTAGTAATCGTATAATGAGTATACTATATTCTCAAAATGAGTTGACTATTTTTAAAAAATATTTAGAAGTAATATTATCTAAAATGATGAAATACTCCATATTGTTTTTTAAGAAGGTATATTAATCAGAGACAACACAATATATCTAAAAAGACAAATGAGTTAGCTAATTAATTTTTGATGTAAAAAATGTAAATTTGCTGCAACAAGAAAAATATTTCATACACATGCCACAAATACTTTGTGAAATTTATTTAGATATAACATGTAATACAACCAATGTATAGGAAACACAAAGAACTGTCTTAGACCTCTCTCTTGAAAATTCTTCACTTTGTCTGGAAACTTGAATAGACAGGAACCCTACAAAACACTAAAATTCTTAAACAAATGACTGAGGGCTAAAAGTGAACTTGAACCCCAGGCTTAGAAAGCTCTATATTGATTGGCATTGCCCTGGAGATTTAGAATTGCTATCATGTAGGTATGAATGCACTCTGAAGCTTGCCTTTCCTCTCAGGTGGCACTGTATCAATTCTTCAAAGTGCCCCCCCTCCCCACTCTAACATGACCTGGGTACCTTACCTGTGGTTACGTCCCATAGACTAATCTGTTGTTTACTTAAAAGTAGGTTTTAAGCCTCTTAGCATCTCAGAGTATTCTCTGAGCTTCTTTCCACTGATGTCTCCGAGCTTTCCTCAAATGAAGCATGGTGTCTTTTCTTCAAGGGTCCTGGGAAAACATCCACCATCCTCTCTCTCAGAAATGCTGGACACGCAGGCACATCCACTCAAGTAACCTCTGGAACAATTACCAGGCCTTACCTCTAAGCCTCTGGAATACTTAAATTTGAGTCTGACATATCTGTTGTGTCCTTGAAGTTCAAAAGACTCAGGTCAGTTCTCCATGCAGACACATCAAAGCTGCTCTCCTAGGTTGTGGGTCTACAATTAACTAAATCACTTCCAAATTTTTCCACTCTGAATACCCAACTAATTCACTTTTAGCCTTTTATAACTTCCAAGGAGTATATATCCCCTACACTTTTTTCAGGACATTTATTTTTATGTAAATTATATGATGTAATAATTTGGGGTCTCTTGCTACAGGGAAACAGCACCTGAAATAATTTATCCTATCTAAGAAAAGAGTAGTATGAAAATTGACCATCACTCCAAAACACAAGATGGTTGTCCCCATGTGGACACAAGATGACCGCCATAAGATGGCCGGCAGGGAAGGGCAGTTAGGGGTGACCAGGCCTACAGGGGAGGATAGTTGGGGGGGACCAGGCTGGCAGGGGAGGGCAGTTAGGGGTGACTGGATCGGCAGGGGAGGGCAGTTAGGGGTGAACAAGCCAACGGGGGAGGGCACTTAGGGGCAATCGGGCCGGCAGGGGAGCAGTTAGGCATTGATCAGGCTGACAGGGGAGTGGTTAGGGGGTGATCAGGAAGGCAGGCAGAAGCGGTTAGGGGCAACAACACACCCGTGCTCAAATTTCGTGCTCCAGGCCTCTAGATGTATGTGTGTGTGTGTGTGATATATATATATATATATGCATAATATGCAAATCGTTTCCCCTGGAGTTCGACCGGAAGACCAGAAGTTCAATCGCTCCTATGATGTGCGCTGACCACCAGGGGGAGGCGTGGAACAAAGGAAAGCCCCGGCTGGCAGCCAGCAGCCAGCAGCTGGGGAAGGGAGGCCCAGGCCAGAAGTCAGAAGGCCCCAATCAGCCCTGATCGCCGGCCAGGCATAGGGACTCTACCCATGTACGCATTTCATGCACTGTGCCTCTAGTGTATCTATAAATGTCCGATGAAGATCATTTTTTAAGTAAACCTCAATGGACTACAAAGTACAATTGTGTTACTTTCACAACAAGAATTCACATTCATCTCAAATGTCTTCATATCCCAAAAAAGAAACAAAAAGCACAAAATGAAAAGCAAAACTTAAAGAGAACCATAAAAGGGAGAGAGAAAAAAAGAAATGTTTCTAGGCAACCATATGTATAATGCCTTGAATACATCCATTGCTTTATTCATTTTTGTTCAGTGTCATGGATTAACATTTTACTGTTGCTATTTTATACTAAAATCCAATATAACGTGTGATATAAACAAACAGCATTTACAAAATGAACAAGAGTTTTCAATGATCTCTGAGCAGAATTATGTATCCCTTGTACATACAAGTGAAGGAAACCTGAGGCTCCTTGTTTTGAATGTGATATGAATATGCCTTTTTACAGAAAGCACACACAGGCTTTTCTCCTTTCGTTCCTCACTCCATTAACTCCCTTGACAAAAGGTGCATGCAGATCTTGGGTGGGTTCAAAGTCTTTACTTTGTATGTTTCAGATAAGCTGAGCTGTAAGAGTGGGGGTGTCATATCAATTTCACTTGGATAACAAGTATATTTCAAAAAAAATAATAGTTTCTTATATGTCTACAGACTCCTAATGTAAAATCTGACAGAGTGTGTCTGACCAACTCCAGTGTCTACTTTGAAATAAAAAAATTTTAAAAAATGAGAAAATAGCTTTGAAAATGAAATGTATTATTCTTAAATGAGACAATTTGGAAACTGATTATTATTAACTTAGAACTCAACATTATGTTATCCTCATTAAAAAAGGAAAATTCCAGAATGGTACACAAAATGAGAAGTGGTTTTATATCAGTTATACAAACACACTTATTTTAACAAGTAATAGGCAATATGGAATATAAACTACTTCTGCAAAATAAAAAATATTGGCAATGTCAGCATGGAGAGAAATCAGTGCTACATGAGGTCACTACCACATTCCTTTTGTTCATTGATATGAACAGTATTGGTTTTATTTTTCTGACAACCTCTCTTTTTTAAAATCTTAGTGTTTTCATGCGTCTTTTTTTATCACTAAGTCAGTGTTTATTAACATACAGTTCATTTTCAAAAAATTTCCCCATTGATCCTCTCTCCCCTTCACTCTCCCCTCCCAAGACTTCATCACACTATTGTCTGTGTCCATGGCTTATGCATATATGCATATAAATTCCCTGGTTTATGTCTCCACTCAGCCCCCCACCCCTACCTTCCCTCAATATTTTTTAATAGCAACACAACTGCCTGACTATAAAACAGTAAAATTATCCTTGAACGTAAACTGTACCAAACATCCTTTGCAATTTACTCTTTAATTATAGAAAAAAAAAGATTGCAGATATTTCACAATTATCATTCCTATGACATTTCTCAGAAATTATAATAGCCTCCTTTAGAGTTCCTTGAAATCAGCGAATAATAACTTTATAACATAACCTGAATTATTATTTTATTTCCAAATCAAAGTGTCCTTCTATGTTTGCAGCATGCTCTTACCATACTTCAGGTATTAGATGTATCCTAACAAATAAAGCGGGAATATGCTAATTGACCCTCACACCATCGCAAAAATGGCGGCACCCACACAAATAAGGAGGGAATATGCTAATTGACTGCCCCACCATCAAATATGGCAGCACCCACAACCACAAGATGGTGGCACCCAGTCCCCTCAGCCCTGCCAGGGCGGTGGGCATTCAGTAAGGCCAGCCCTGCCCCCAGGTGGGCCTGGCCACTCCACATGCCTGCCTCTGGAGTCCCACAGTCCCCTTAGCCTCCAAGCCACCCAGGGCTGGCCCGAGGTGCAGGCAAGCCTCAGATGATGGCTTTCTAGCCGCCCAGGGCCGCCCTAGGCTCAGGTAACCAGGGCCGGCCGAGGCTTGCGCTGCCGGCAGTGGCAGCAGCAGAGGTGTGATGGGGCGTCGCCTTCCCCTGATTGCTGGGTCGCCTCCTGCCCATGAGGGCTCCCAGAGTGTGAGAGGGGGCAGGCCAGGCTGAGGGACTCCCCTCCAGTGCATGAATTTTCATGCACCGGGCCTCTAATATTTAAATAAGCATGTAAAAACCAAAAATTACCATGGCTAAAAGACACATGTGGATCTACTTTTTAAAGTGTGTTCATTCAAGGTCTTTTCTCATAAGAAGACCCTCCATTATTTACTTGCTCATGACAAAGATATAAAGGTTATATTTATTCATCTTTTCTATCCTTCATATTGAAACACAAAAATTGAACTGGAATGCCCTGAGTTCCCGGGTTCTGGTCTCGATGGTTTTGAAGAATGAAGCCATGGGAAAAAGGTGATAGGTGAAAAGTACAGAAACTTTATTGCAGGCAGACGCTACCTCTAAAACCTAATTCTAAATCCTAAGCCTGAGACTCTGTCTCTCCTGGACGGACAGAGGGGCCCCTGAGAAGGGTGACCACTGCTTTCTTTGTCTTGAGGCATTAAATAGGCTGCAGTTCTTTGTCTGAACCTGGCCCCTTCTTATTGGTCATTGTGCTACATAGAGTTTGTTTTCAAAGCTCAAAGCCCACGTGGTGTCCCCCACCTTCTCTCCCCTTATCTTGTTGGTTGGAGTCACTGTTGATTTACCTTATAGCTCTCCCAGTTGTGTTGGCAGAGAAAGCCTTATCTATGGCCCTCCCAGCTACTCAGGTCAGGGCTACTTTTGGCCCAATATATTGTCACTTTAATGGCTCAGGATCGAGATGCCTTTTGGTTTATGTCTGTCTTTAATTGCACAGGCCATATATATTTCTATTTTCCTATTCCATTTCTCTATCCTCTGTAGAAGTAAGATAAACACCCTGATGTCTTCAAGTCTCCATTCTGTATTCCTCTTCTATAGACTAAAACTTTCATTCCTAAAACTTTCTAAACCTGCCTAATTAAACCATCTAGGTAACCCTTTCAATATCAATTTGTTTTAGAATATTTTTCCAACTCTAATTTAAAACCATATTTTCACTCTGTCTACTTCTCCCTCTTTCTTAGTATTACTATAATCTTGCACTTGAACTACTGCAATTGTTTCTTAACTTGGCATCCTCCCTCCATTCTTGCCCTTTGTTACTCAGCTGATCAAATAATTCTTCAAAACATAAATTATATGATGTAATTTCTCTGTCTCAAAACTATAAATGTTTTCCATCATATTCAAATAAAAATTAATCCTGCCCTGACTAACAAAATTTGATTTACCAATCTTGGAAAACCTGCTTACCACTGTAGATCTATATATGACCATTTTGAAAGAAGGTACAATATTTGGTATTGCTATTATAGTTTTGATTAATCCATGAACATTTGGTATTTAAAATTAATACAATGCCCCAAATATTTGGCATTTTGAATATAAGATATAATTATAGAACTAAAATAAGAAGCAAAAGTTAAAAATAAAAGTGTCACTTTTTGGAAATCCTTAAATGCATATTCAATGAAAAAATATACAGTTGGTAACATATAATTTATTACCTGAATTCCCCTACTCTCTCATTAAAACTTGCAGTCCATGGAGATGGTGGGGAAGGGAAATCTGAATTTGCCTTTATTTTAGTCATTAGAAATTAAGGAGCTTCATTAAATTTCTAGCTCAATTAGCATTTTCAGATGAAAGATGACTTCAGCCTTAAAGAACAGTAGTTTTTTCATAAATCATTGTAAAATATCACTTAAGTACTAATTCAGTGGGGGGTTGGGAGGGACAAAACTAATTAGTAACGTTTGCCAATTTCTGATCTGAAACTCCCAGCATGGTTGAATTCAAGTTACCAACCTGACATCACTGAACAGGGTACAGAGTGGCAAGAGCTATTTAGAAGCACCTCATTATATAATATTTCTGCCATAGATGTAATAAATAAAAAACAAACTGGAAAACAGATAATAACAAAATGCACTAAAGTAATTAGAAAACAAATGTTTGTATCAACTAGTAAATACTCACAGATTATTAAATTATAATTAATTCTAATAATGGCTGTGTTTAACATCCACTTTGTAAAGTTCCTAAGAATTTAAGAGTCACCTCTCCTGAGACAGAGTGAACTGACTTTTGCATACCACTCCTTACAGATCCAACATTTCTAGTGAGCTTTTTGGAGGTCCTGTGACTCTTAGGATATTTTACACATATTTATTAGCTTTATCTGGCCTGCTAACTTTGAGCTTTTCAAAAATGAGAGTCATGTTATATTGTGTAATATGTATTCTTACATAGCACAGAACTGAACAGGTAAGAGTTACCCTATAAACAGATTTGTTAGTACATCTATGACCTCTCCTTATAGCTCTAAAAGTTTTTGAGTAGAAAGAGCATTCCTGTAGAAGACTTTAAAACCTATGAAAATTAAACCTCATCCAAATTATATTCATGATATAAATGAATTAGCTCATGCAAGTTTCAATTCTGACAATTTATGCAATTTATGCAAAATCCTGACATACTGTCTCCAACTTAAGATATATGTCACCTAAGAGCACAGGATCTCTCCTTGGTTGACATTTGCAGGAACGTCAAGGTAAAAGACAAGATGTGGTAATCATAGCAAAGTAGATCAAGAGTGCACAACAGTTTTGAATAAGCTTGCGAGTTCAAGCTGGTTGATCTGAACTGAATTATTTATGACTTTAATTTTTTTGTGGTTGTGCAGTAGAAGCTATTCTTTCTAAAATAAAAGAAAACCAGAATTAAATTATCTCCTGAAAATTCTGAGTCCTTCCCCTGACATGAAAGCTACCAGAGATCCCAGAGATTCTGTAACTTTGAGCAAGAGTGGAATTCATTCAAAGCCAGGGTATTTACCTTTGCCAAACAAGTGCCCCTGTAATTGCCAGGGGATATATTCCAAATGCTCTATGCCTTTATTAGCTTCCTGGGGCTGCCATGACAAATACCACAATCTGGGTTGCTAAGAACAACAAAAATGTTTTGTTCTAAAAGTGAGAAGTCTGAATTCAAGGTGTCAGCAAGGCCATGTTTCTTTGAAATCTTTAGGAGAGAATCCTTCCCTGCCTCTTATTAGCTCCTGGTGGTTTGCTAACAACTCTTGGAGTTAACTTTGTTTGCAAATGCATCATCACTCTAATTTCTGCCTCTATTGTCACATGGCTGCCTTTCCTTGTGTGCCTCTGTCTTCTCTTCTTATAAAAACACCAGTCATGTTGGATTAGGACCGACTCTAATGGCTTCATCTTAATTTGATTACATCTGTAAAAAAACTATTTTGACAAAGGCCACATTCGCAGCTACTGGGTGTTAGCTGTGAATATATCCTTTGTGCAAACACAATTCAACCTATAGCAACACCTTGCTAAGTATGAGCTCTTTAGTAGAGGAATAAATACCGCTTTGATGTATAATAGATTTGAGATGACAAGCCAATTTTTGGGAATTTATCTTTTTAAAAAATATATTTTTATTTATTTCAGAGAGGAAGGGAGAGAGAGAGGGCTAGAAACATTAATGATGAGAGAGAATCATTGATTGGCTGTTTCCTGCATGATCTGGGATTAAGCCCACAACCCAGGCATATGCCCTGACCAGAAATTGAACCATGACCTCCTGGTTCATAGACAGATGCTCAACCACTGAGCCATGCCAGCCAGGCTTGGGGATTTAATTCTTGCACAATTGCTGTTATGAAAAGGTAGCAACACAGACTTGACATTATCCTTTTCAAATTTAATATATAATGTATCCTTTTAGATATTTTAATTATATATTTTAGTTTACAATTATATTTCAATAATACTTTATACACTCAAATTAAAATGAGAGGCTCAAAAATGTTTCCATTCAATTGCTCTTTTTAATCTATTTCCATTATAGTTAATCATGTTTCCTGTTCATTACAAATTTAAAAATCTAAATGACAGAAAACATCATTTTTTAATCTATTAAAACCTGCTCCCTTTCATGCACCTTGAATAAGTATATCCATTTAGTAGCACTATAAAAATGTTGGCGCGAGTGTAACGAGATCATTAACTTTATTGCTATAATCGTGGTATGAGGCTACTATACCCTCAGCAAGGGAATGAGTGTCCAGTGGTTTCAGTATCTGTCTAGGACTTCCACTGTACAACATGAACTCCTTTGTAATTGAAAAATTAATTACCTAGCATTCATGTTTTAGTTTTTCATAGTAAAATTACACGTTATCATATTAGTGCATGAAGCAAATTTTTGTATTTACTCATCTTTTATTTTACTTTTTAGGTTTGGTTGATGTATACAATAAAATTTATTATAAAATTACATTTAATATTTTATTCTTATACATTATTATACAAGCAATTAAAATTGAATATATTTCAACATTAAGATGTATGGCTATGCTTTCTTTAATCAAAGAATAAATAAAAAGTTCAATCATATGTCATGCAAAACTTGAATTATTGTGTGAGCCAAGACTAGTTAAGGAGTATGAAGACTATGGATATGGTTCATACATTTCCAATAGTGAATGAGATGCATATGACTGTGATAATAATAAAAATCACTTTGTTGTAAAATTGCAATATGGAGAGGAGAAAATAATATTTCTATAGAGCACATTAGAAAAATAAAAATACCACAAAATAATGGATTTAAAATAAAGTAATTATTTTAAAAGAAAGAAATAATACATATATAAAATAAGACAAATAGTATGAATTAACGAATACATGGAAAATGAGGTAAAGCAAATACAGGGAATAGGTAAAAGTAGAAACAAACTGCAATTGTATGTATATATCCAGTTTAAAATACCAAAATTCTAAGAAAAACATTGGGAACTCTAGAAAAATAAATTGTTTCTTTTGAATGGGCACAAGTGAATAAAAACAAAACCTGTGGCGTAATCTTACTTAGTTAATTTTGAGTCTCCATTCAAACTGTTAAAATGCAGCTAAAAAATATACAGGTCTTGCAAAATAGAAACCCATACCTGAAACCTACATGTTCATGTTGACCAATGTCACCTCAAACAACTTAATAAATCCATATAAAAATTACTCATTCTATATAATAATAGAGAAACATGGTAATTAACCGTAACTTCGCTACCCTTCCCATTGGCTAATCAGCGAGATATGCAAATTAACTGCCAACCAAGATGGCGGCAGGCAGCCAGGCAGCTGAAGTGAACAGGAGGCTTGCTTGCTCCAGTGATGGAGGAAGCCAAGGTTCCCCGCCTGCCGCTGCCCAGCTCTGAGCTGCTCTCTAAGCAACTATGTTGCAAATATAGAAGCTAAACAAAACCCAGAAACCTGCTTTCAGTCAGCCGGGATCTCAGAGCTGGAGTCCCAACAAAATATCAAATACAGAAGGTAAACAAAGCCCAGAAACCTGCTTTCAGCAGCTGAGATCTGAGAGCTGGAGCCGAGCCTCAGAGCTAAAGCTGGCTCTCAGCTCCAGTGACAGCCATAGAAGGTAAATAAATCCCAGAATAAAAAAGTAAAAGAAAAAAAGGAGAGGTTGGGAGCTTCAGTCACCCGCCAGCCTGAAAACGGCCCTCAGCCCCTCACCCAGACTGGCCAGGCACCCCAGTGGGGACCCCCACCCTGAAAGGGGTGTGACCAGCTGCAAACAGCCATCATGCCCTCAACCAGGCTGGCCAGGCAGCCAAGGGGGACCCCCACCCTGATCCAGGACACCCTTCAGGGCAAACCAGCCAGCCCCCACCCATGCACCAGGCCTCTATCCTATATAGTAAAAGGGTAATATGCCTCCCAGCACCGGGATCAGTGGAGCAGCGAGGCCTCCTAGCACCGGGATCAGAAGAGCAGCGAGGCCTCACTGCCCCGGTGTCAAGCGGAGCCATGAGGCCTCCCAGCACTGGGATCAGCGGAGCCGCGAGGCCTCCTGGCCCCTGGAGCAGTGTGACAGGGGGCAGCGCCCAAACCCCCTGATCACCCTGCAGCTCTGTGTGACAGGGGGCGGGGTCACAACCTCCCTATCCGCCCTGCTCTGTTCATGACAGGGGAAGGCACCCCAACCCCCTGATCAGCCCTGCTCTGTGCCTGATAGGGAGGAGCTCCCCAACCCCCTGATCCGCCCTGCTCTGTGTGTGACAGGGGGCGGCACCCCAACCTCCCAATGGGCCCTACCCTGAGCGTGACTGAGGGTGGCATCGCAACCTCCTGATCCGCCCTGCTCTGTGCATGACAGGGGCGGCGCTCCAACTCCCCAATAGCCCTGCTCTGAGCCTGACCAGGGGCTGCAGGGCAGGCACCTAGGGATTGGGCCTGCCCTCTGCCACCCGGGAGTGGGCCTAAGCCAGCAGGTCGTTATCTCCCGAGGGGTCCCAGACTGTGAGAGGGCACAAGTGGGGCTGAGGATGTGCATTGGGCCTCTACTCATTTAATAAATTCATTAAAATTATGGAACATTAACTTTCCATTGATGGGAGATACCTTTAAGAAGTTTCATAATATCCAGTAATATTAAGAGTGTAAGAAATTAGACGGTTCATAATTTTTTGGCAATCGCTTAAATTGCTGAAACATTTCAAGAGAATAGTTGGCAATATCTAGTAGTATTTAAATATTAGAGGTGGTATTCAGGGCTCCAGTCTTGTACCAGCTGCCTGGCATGTGAAGGACAGGTCTGCCTGGAAGCCCTCAGTCTGAGCATCCCTTGAGGAGACAGTGTCCCATGGCTCATTCCCATCTCTGCTCAAATGTTACTTCTTATGAAGAGCTTCATAATGAAACCTTATAAGAGTACTCATCCCACTTCCTCTATCACCGCTTCACATTTGTGTCAGTCACCCCTATCTGACATTATTTTACAACTTTTTGTTAAGGAATTCCCTTTCTCTCCTACCCTAGAAATGTGAGCTCAATGAGGGGAGGGACTGGTCTCTTTTTACACCATATCATCATTGTGTCGAACAATGTCTGGCACATAGTACTTGCACAGTTAATAGTGGTTTAATAAAATGAAAACATGGGTATAATATTTAAATGCATATAATATCTGATATAATGTCTAAATAATAGAAGGACTAAATATAACTCACATTTATAACTAGTATCCCTCATTCCTGCCATCTATTCCATCAAAGACTACCAGGTTCACTTGTATAAAACATTAATGGAATTATTATTCTTTTTTCCCAGAAAAACCCCAGTAATTTTATTTTCATTTGTTTTTCTTTTGTTTATTGTGGTTGATAATGCTTTGGGAGGAAATTCACATTCCTCAATCTGATGTTCTAGGACTCCCACATATTCCTTAGTATTACTCTTCAAACTGAAATGGCTTTGCTTCATCCATGAATTAAGACTTAATACCTCAACAGGGGACACTCTCAAGTAACTACAGATCTCACAGAGAGATCTTTGGTTCTTCTGAACAGCCAGAAAATACAGAACTATAGTACGTGATATCTAAAAGTCCAGTTAGCAAGTTAGACTCTTATGATTTTGTAATCATATGATCATACTTTCATAGCGAGAGTAGTCAAAGCATTGATAATTCACCAACTAATCTTTAAATTTCTTCCTTTAAAGATGCATGACAGTTATTAGCTACATAATCATGTATATAATCATAAATTATATATTCAACATTCTAAATATATATTCACATATATTCTTTAATATACTTAAACAGGTGAAATATTTTTATGTTTCAATTTGCAAATAATTTATTCTTCAAATATAATAGTATTTGTAAAGCACAGTAAGAAATCTCCAATTGTTATTATTAATTGACTAGAGTCCCAGCACATGAAATTCATGCAAGGATAAAGTCCCTAGGCCTGGCCTGCAATCAGGGCCAATCTTCCCCGGCTGCTGGAAGCCGACCCCATCCCCTGCCACCGCTGCCACAGGTTGCCCTCTGTGTACAGGGTGACCGGCAGGGTGATCAGGGCCGCGGAGCTGCCCACATCCGCCACCACCCATCCCCGGTTCCCAGTTCCCCATTAGGTGATTGGAGCCTACTGGCCAGGGGGAGGATCCAAGAGGTTGGCCATTCCCACCAGCTAACTGGCCCTGCCCCCTTCGATGTTGGTTACCCTCTGTGTGTGGGGCGACCAGCAGGGCAATTGGGGCCCGGGCGCCACCTGTATCTGCCACCACCCACCCCTGGCTCCCCATTCCCCATTAGGCGATTGGGCCTGCGGGCTGGAGGCAGCTCATGCATTGAGAGTCTGCCCCCTAGTGGTTAGTGCATGTCATAGCCGACAGGTCATTCTGCCGTCTGGGTCAATTTGCATATTATGCTTTTATATATATAGACTAGAGGCCCGGTACACAAAAATTTGTGCACTCGGGGGGGAAGGGAGGGTCCCTCAGCCCGGCCTGTGCCCTCTCGCAGTCTAGGACCCCTCGGGAGATAACAACCTGCTGGCTTAGGCCTGCTCCTGGGTGGCAGAGGGCAGGCCCAATCCCTAGGTGCAGCCCCTGGTCGGGCTCAGAGCAGGGCCGAATGGGGGAGTTGGGGCGCCGCCCTCCCTCTGGTCATGCACAGAGCAATTGGGAGGGTTGTTGATGCCATGCCACCCTCAGTCACACTCAGGGTAGGGCCGATTTTGGGGTTGGGGCACCGCCCCCTGTCACACTCAAGGCAGGGTCGATGGGGAGGTTGCGGCGCCACCCCTTGTCACGCACAGAGCAGGGCCCATCAGGGGGTTGGGGAGCTCCCCCCTGTCATGCACAGAGCAGGGCCGATCAGGGGGTTGAGGAGCTCCCCCTTGTCACACACAGAGTAAGGCCGATAGGGGAGTTAGGGCACTGCCCCGTCACACACAGAGCAGGGCGGATCAGGGGGTTGGGGCGCCACCCTCTATCACCCGCAGAGCAGGGCCGATCAGGGGGTTGGGACGCCGCACCCTGTCACACACAGAGTCGCAGGGCGATTCAGGGGGTTTTGGGGCGCTGCCCCCTGTCACGGCTGATCCGGTGCCAGGGAGGCCCTCGCGGCTTCCGCTTGATCCCGGGTGCTGGGGAGGCATATTACCCCTTTTTCCTATATAGGATAGAGGCCCTGGGGGCCCGGCTGGTTTGCCGGGTGTCCTTGGATCAGGGGTGGGGGGTCCCCCCCTGGGGTGCCTTGGCCAGCCCTGGGATGAGGGGGATTGATGGCTGGTTTGCAGCTGGTCAACACACCCCTTCAGGGTGGGGGGCCCCCACTGGGGTGGCCTGGGCAGTCCTGGGGTGAGGGGGCTTAGGGCTGCTTTCAGGCTGGCGGTTATTGACTGGAGCTCCCAACCACTCCTTTTTTTCTTTTTTTTTTTTTTCTTCTGGGCCAGCTTTAGCTCTGGCTCTAGCTCTGAGGCTTCCGCTGCTGGTTTGTTTGCCGTTCTATAATCGAAACAATGTATAACTTCAGCTCTGAGATCCCAGCCGGCTATATTTGTTAGAATGTTTCAAACTGCCAGCTCAGAGGCCAGCAAGTCAGGCGGGGAACGTTGGAGTCTGCAGTCACTGGAGCAAGCAAGCCTCACATTCGCTTCCAACTGCCTGGCTGCCGGCCGCCATCTTGGCTGACAGTTAATTTGCATAAGGATATGCTGATTAGCCAATGGGAAGGGTAGCGGTCGTACGCCAATTACCATTTTTCTCTTTTATTAGTGTAGATGAGTGGCCTAACCCAACTCCTTCATGAAAATAGATCCTATTTCACTTTTAATAAGATGTTTATAAGGTTATTTTGTATTGCATAGTACTCAATAGTTTTGTTTTAGATACTTGTGCTGTCTCTAGTATTATGTATATACATTTAAGCTATAAATTTTTTCAAAAATATATTTTTATGGATTTCAGAGAGGAAGGTAGAGGATGAGAGAAATAGAAACATCAATGATGAGAGAAAATCATCGATTGGCTGCCTCCTGCACGCCCCACACTGGGGACTGATCCCACAACCTGGGCCAGGAATTGAACCATGACGTCCTGGTTCATAGGTCAATGCTCAACCACTGAGCCATTCCAGCCAGGCTAAAACTATGAAACTTTTTAATATCTATTCATTTTTTAAAGTAAAATTTATAGTAAAACACGGTATCTAGCAGATACATAAATAGATACAGCTATAGGTATATGGACATACACATATATGATAGATCTTTTATATATACAGTGGGGCCTTGACTTATGAGTTTAATTCATTCCGTGACAGAGTTCATAACTCAAATTACTCATATGTCAAATCACTGTGACATTCGCTGCACCAACTAGTGGTGGGGTATCTGAAGCTGACTCGTAACCTGAATTTTAGCTCGCAACTCAAAGCAAAAAATCGGCCGAGAGACGGCTCATATCTCGTATCTCGAAAAACTCGTTAGTTGGGACATTCATAAGTCAAGGCCCCACTGTATATATAAAAGCATCTGTGTATACATATACATATATATATTCTCCAAGGTAGTAAAATAATTACAATGTATATATAGGGGATAATTATAATTTTCTCATATAAAACATCTCTTTCTTCTTTCTTCACACATCTGAATTTTTTGTAACTTTTTATTAGTGATATAACTTCTAGTACAGTACAATTTTCCTAATTTACCCGAGGATTGGGATTATCTGGAGTACTTAATAAATGTTCTCATTATTGAGCCCTAAGTCTTGTCAACAGAATCAAAATCTTATGAAGGTGAGGGGCTGGGACAACTGTCCTCATCAAACAATTAGGTAAACCCACTGTTCCTAAATGGAATGTGGCTTTACAGACACCTCAAATTATACCCAGCATGAAGTAGGAAGCAAACATATTTTAAATAGATTATCAAATGGTCCTGTATTAGTTTTCTAGGGTTGCCATGACAAATTACTTTCAACTGAGTGATGTAAACAACAGAAATTTTTGGCTTACAATTCTGAAGGCTGGAAGTCCAAGATCAGGTGTTAGCAGGTTTGGTTCCTTCTGAGGGCTGTGAAGGGTCTGCTTCAGGCCTCTGTCCTTGCCCTGTAGATGTCGTGTGTTTTTTCCTCCCTACGACTCTTTATACCTTCCCTCTATGCATGTCTGTATCCAAAATTTCTCTTTTTCTAAGTGCATAAGCCTATTGGAATGGGACCCACCTGGTGACCTCATTTTAACTGAATATCTCTATAAAGACCCAATGGCAAATAATATCACATTCTGAGGTACTGAGGGCTGGGACCCCAACACAGGAATTTGGAGAAGATGCAATTCAATTCATTACAAGTTCAATGGCAAATCTTTATTTCCTAATATTTCACATGTACATTTAATTTAATAATTATTAATAGGTATATAGTCATTTTTCATTTCTCTCTAAACTTTCTTCCTTCTACCATTATGAAAGAATCATATATCTCTAGAGGCCAAATGTGATCAAGTTTAATGTGTGCAGACACATTCTAGGTGAAGAAGCATAAAATCCGTACTGTTTAATCTCATAGAGAAATTTGTTAGTTGTTACTGCCAAAACTTCAGAGCTGGGGTAATTCCTCAAAGCCCTGCAGCAATTCTGCTTTCCCTTTTGACATAAATAAGTGAGAAGAAAGTCTGCACAGCTTTTTTTCCCCCCTAAGACAAGAGAATAAAAACTGCTGGTTAACCCTGGCAGAGGTGAAAAGATCAAAGACGAGGTACAGACTTCTGGCAGGCAATCTTTTGTCATGATGAATAATTAATGAGCACCCCAGAGCACAATCTGCTGCTTCTGAGCATCCAGCCCCACATGCTATGGGATACAAATCTCAAGATGTAAAAGGATTCTTATTTTATAAGCAAACACCTTCAGAATCTGAGTTTAGATTCTGAAGTTTGATCCTATGTAGTTAAAAATCTTGGATTCTGAGGGCATAGGCCACCATCATTTTCTTAATTTGAATGGATGTTTATTACTGATACTTTAAAATGTTTACTCTTATCTCCCTTCATTTTTTTCTACTTTGTGAATAATTAATACAATGATTCCTCTCAGTTTTTAAAGATCTGATCATGGTTCTCAGATTTTTGACAGCTGTGAAGATATCTCCAGATTTAAGCTATTAAATCTAGAATGTTTCTGAGCCCTCAGCTTCCTTGTTCTTTGTTCCTCCATCATGTTTTACTGGCAAAACCCTAATTCTTGTTTTATCCAATATCCCTGCTACTCTTCATCTAGATCGGAACAACCACATTTGATTGGAGAAAAACACACAATTATGGTAACCGTTCTTACTTTAAATTCATCTCCCTGAGGTAGACCATTAGAGCTACCTGAAATCCAACTCAATTTCCCTAATCAAAGGAGAGAAACCTACATATTTTCTCTTGTCAGGCATCCAATGTACTCTTCCTCTGCTCACCTGATGACTGTTAGGCACATTTTTGCACTCCATTATGCCCCGCTGGGGGCTGTTGCCTTTCCCGGTGATTTTCCTGTTATTCTCATTGTAGGTTTCATGATTAATGGCCTTCGGCTTCCAGTGAACTGCCTCACCCAGTTTCCAGTGACTGCCTATACCTGGCCTCCACCTGCTCCCGGTCCCACCAGTCACTCTGAATGACCTTTACAAGAGACATGAATATCCCGCTCCACCTACTTGCTCTGCTGATGCCATTTTGGCCTCAGCCCTTCTGCTAGCTGATGGAACAATACATTTATAATTCTTGACCCCTTTGGCCTCATGCATTCCTCCTTCAGCAACCCTGACAAGGACCTTTCTCTTTATTTTCTAGAAAAATAGAAAGTATTCCAAATAAAAATGGCACAGACTTTCCCAACACCCCATCTACAACTCGTATATGCATGTCTTTACCTTGCTTTCTATTAAAATGGAAGACCTTTGTATGCTCTTCTCTAAGCCTAACAACGTCCTCCCTCTCTTTTGTTCATGAGATCTTATATCCTCCCTCCTACTCACACATTCTACTCTTACAACCATCTTCCATATTTGTGTCATAATTATTTCATTTAGTTTCTACTGAATCACTACCAGAGTTATAGAAGTACAATATTTTGTAATACTATATTCTATCTTAAAACAAGCAGAATATTTCCTGGATCCCACATTTCTCTCCCCATATAAGGCTATGTCTGCTGCAATTTTAGATAAAATTGTTAAGGAAGGGCAAATCTTCTCTCTCCAATTCATCTTTTGTCATTTTCTCTGGAACAAATTCCAAATAATATTTAATCCCCATTCTTTCAGGTAAGGCCCTGTCTAAGGTCATCAGTGACTTCACATCCCAAAAGGTCTCAGTCATGACCTTGCTCCAATAGCACCAGACAATCAATCCTGCCTTATTTTCTGAAGCGCTTTCTCTATTTAGATTCTAGGGCATCACTGTCCAGAGCCTCAATATCTTAAATTTTTCTTCAACTTTGTGGATTGTCCCATATTGTATTTTATTTTGCTGGATATGGTATAGAAAAAAATCATTCTGACACCTGGTAAGAAAGACTTTATTCAAGACTATAGCCATAGAAGTACTGAAATAAAGGAGAAAGTCTGTGCTCAACTCTAAATACAGCAAAGATAGCTGGGGGTTTCTAGCCAAAGAGCGGAGTAAGGGGGTCAGTGGATGGAAAGTTACTAAAAGGCGACATTAAGGTTTCTCAATAACATATAGATCCATAAAAAAGGAACCAAAAATGATTCTTGCTAAGGCTGGGCTCGGCAGGCCAAAGATAGATTCGGAACCTGAGTAAAGTTGGGTCAAGGGCAGAATCTTTGTCAAATCCCAATTTTCACCAGGCTCTGAATTTTAAGATGCCCCAGGACTTAGTACTGTGGACACTTTCTGTCTCCATCAATATTTACCTACTAGGTG
>NW_005873607.1:0-22098 GCF_000147115.1 Myotis lucifugus | reverse complement strand
ACCTGACGCCAACGCACCACGTGGTCTGAGGGAGGAAGGAACGGTGGCCCATCCACACAGACACCCCCACCCGATGCCATCACAGAGTTCACAGGAGCCGGATCCTGTTCCAAATGCAAGAGCCACCCTATCCCGAGTTTGGAGGGAAACATAGGAGGATCGTCTGTGACTTGGGAGCATGCAAAGGTGTCCTCTCTTTGACAGACTCCAGCAATAACCATTAAAGAGCAATACATTTAAAATTTAAAAAGTTCACCAGAAGATACTGAGAAAGCGAATTAATAACGTACGGGACGTCAGGAAATAGTCATAAAGCATCTATGTGGCAAAATATGCATTTTAATAGATAGGGTGCCCCCCAAAATGTTTACACACACTTGGAATAATTATAAAGGCAGTGTTTACTAAAATACGTTTCATTTTCAAGATGGAGCTCTCAGCTGCTAAGGTGTATATACCAGAGATTCGGGAAAGGTATGTATCTTTCTCATAAACCTGATTGAAAAGTGAGCAGAATATAGGAGCAGAGACGTCACAAAAGAAAAACGGTGTGAGTCCCCAATGAGCACGTGAAAAGGGGCGTGGCACTTCCGTCACCAGGTAAGTCCACGTGAGCCGCTGCACAGCCACCAGAACGACCGCGACGGCATGGAGGCTGCAAGCCACGGGCTCTTCCACGGTCTGCGGGGCGGCCGCCGGCCTGGCCTCTCACAGGCACATGGCCTTCCTTATCTTATCAAACTGAATGCACGGCTACCCCTTGACCAGCAATCCCACAGCAGGTATTTGCTCCAGAGAAGCAGCAGCCTCTGTCCCACACCCCCCGATAGAGAAGTGCTTACAGCAGCTTTATCCGTGACAGTCCAGCTGGAGACAGCCCGGCCCCCACCTCCAGGAGAGTGGGGTGCTACTCAGCAACGACAAGGAGCGAACCATACACACAGCCCGGAGAAGCCTGAAATACACTTTGCTGAGGGTGAGAAACCCGACGGCAGAGTAACCGCAGCGAAGCCCACCTGTTCCACAGAAAAGCGGAGAAGACCGTCTGAACGTGAACAGGAGAAGAAGTGCCCGTCTGACCGGCAGAAGCAAAAATGTTCTTGCAACTTTCTGAGCACGGACAGCAGCCCTGGGACGGGGGGCCCCGCCGGGTAAACGGCCAAATGTAACCCAGAAGCTCCGTCTCCCGCCGTGCTGGCTCGAAGGAGGCTTCGGAACTGAACGAGAAGAACGGTTCAGACATAAAGTGGAGGAGGAGAGCAGGTGGGACCCGGGAGCCGGACGTGATGACCCTCCCCGGAGCCGGCAGCGTGGCCGAGGGCTGGGGCGCCTCCTCGGTGTTTGGATGAATCGCTCCGAACTGAGTCCATGCCGCGCCGGGTGGAACCGCTTCCTCTCAGGTGGCCAATACCAGGGCCGCCCTCACGGGACTCACAACTGCGCTCCATGTCCATTTGTCACTGAGGGCAGAGAGGCGACCACCTTGGGAAGATGTGCGGAACCTGGAGTGTCACTGACCGAATGCACGACCCCCAATACACCAGGCGCGTGGGAGGAGCCGGCTGTCATTCCGGGTTAGGAAGAGGGTCTCTAGGAGCCCAGGCGTCAGGGCCCCGCCTGCGGGAGGGCTGCTAATACCAGGTGAGGAGTGGCCAGCTGGGCAAAAACCGCATAGCTTGCAAGGAGAAGGCAAACCCTCTAACCACGCAGAGCTCTTCCTGGCTATGTGAAGGGGCTCCGCGGCCATCGGTAAACACTGACCGGTGCCTGGGTGGTTGGCGGTGCCGGGGGCAGGGGGACAGCTGTAATGGGGGCAGCTCTGCCCCATGGGCCTCAGGCTCCAGTAGGAAGACACAGTTCCTCTCACTACCTTACCAAGCTAACTCCAGCAGCTGAGAAATCCTACCCCAGTGTCAGCATAACGTGTGAGAAAGTAATGAAGGGGTGATTTAAAACAGGGGCCAAGCACCTCCTCCGAGGGGGACACGGAGGTGCTAACAGAAGGATGACGAGGCGGCCGCCCTCCGGGTGTGAGGGCCGGCTCTGGGCAGAGTTCAGTGAGGCCCACGGGGAACTGGCCCGGCCCCGTGGCTCAGAGGCTGGCGGAATCCGTGCTGCTCACTCACTCGCTCTTGGTGCTGCAAAGAGAGGTCGTGCTTTCTGAGCTGGGACCCGGGACCAGGGCACAGAGTCGGGGCTCAGTGGAACCTGAGCTACAACGACTTCGGTCCCTCAGAGCTGCCTGAGGGGATGAGCAGAGAGGGACAGGGGCCGCGGGCCAGGAGAGAAGCCCCGGCTGGTCACCCAGAAGCCGGCGGGCTGCCACACTGCTGCACGGCGTGCGGGAGGTATGACTGGCACCTGGGCATGTGCCGGGCATCGCTGAGGAGAATGGGCAGCGAAGACTGAGCGCTGTCGTGTGCGAGGTGCCGGGTTCGAGGCTGTAAAACAGCCTGTGTCCTTAGAAATGCCTCCCTGGCTCTGGGAAATCGTGTACTCTGACTGGAGAGATGGCTCATGAACTAGGAAGTCTTCCCAGTAACAGGTGGTAATGCTTTACCCTGGGGCGGTGCCGGTGGGAAATGAGTGGTTACATTTAACGTTGCGTTTTCCTACAAAATCCAAGGCAGCGGATTGCTTTGGTTCTTTCAAGTTTTTTTTCTAAATTTGAAGTTTACATTGACTACTTGAAAAGTTACTTGTAATCCTTATTGTATTATGTATTCATCTTGCCCATGGTTTAAAAATCAAAAGGGAATTATGACATTTGCAAGGTAAATCCAGGCATTTCATCCATCATTCTAGTCTGTTTTACACAAAAAAAGATTGAAGCAGCATTTGGGGAACAAGATGAATGGCAGGAAAATAGAAGCGTGCCAATACAGTGACAGTTCAGAACCCAGAGATGAGCACTAACACGCACATTATCGCTCCGTCTCTCCAGGCAGCACAGGGTCACCGTTCATGTTATTAGATGATCGGACCCAAGGCCACTCATTCTACGCTAAAAACCGGCAGAAGGAATGATGCCGATGGTCCGATTAGAAAACCAGTGAAAACCCAAAGTACGTGGACCAGCCCATCTAACGAAGAGCTGGGCACTGCCGGCCACAGTCCCACATGTGCCCACAGACACGCTCTGGGAAACGAACCCCAACAGAGCCGACGCCAGAGCCTGTTCCCACCGCGTGTTCCCATTCTTGGAAGGCTCTTTCCTGGCCCCAGACTGCCCAGTGCGGCACCCCCTGTGCCGGGAGGAGGGACCAGCGGCTGGGACCCCCGCTGTCAGGAGGACGGCTCCTCGGGAACAGGGTTGAAGAGGAAAGCGACCTGCACGTTCCTCGGCCTTAGCTTTTGTTTTCGTTGTTTGTCTGGTTGCTTTTACTTGGTGGGACCTCCTTGCTGTTGATTTGTTTTCGTTGTTGTTGACTGGTATCCCGAGGGGGTTGGGGTTGGACGCAGACGAGCGAGTCCTGGACCTCTCCAGGTGGCTGCTTTGACGCAGGTTTTTGGTTTATTTATTTTTTAAGGAAAAGGACACGGTGACTAAGCTGTTTCGCCACAGCCTCGGGGGAGTCTGGCCCGCAGCGGTTTTATTACCAAGTAACGGGTGAATCATCAGCTCTCCTCCCCTCCCTCCCCCTCTCCCCGCTCAGCAACAGGGGGCGCTGGGGCCGGTTGCTGGGGTTCATGTGCTGCCCCTGCCTCTGTCCCGCTGTGACTTGGGGAAATTTTCCGCCTCTATTCACTGCAAATGCAGTATTACCTTTTAGGGCCGCTGCGAGGAATGAGTGAGCTAAGGCGTGTAGGGCGCTCGGCCGGGAGGGTAGGCCCAATGGGTGTTAGTGAATCTCATCGGCATCAGCTGTTCTCATCACCGTCATCGACCTGTGAGACGGTCCACGGTGCTCAGCACCGGAAATACACCAGGGCACGGGCTTTTGTGCGTGCGGATCGGGCCTCGCCATGTGTCCTGTGCGATGCGTGCTCCTCACAATTTAGAGCAAGCGCTCCAGAGGGAGAGGACAGTGGTAATAAAACAAACAAGCAATCGCTGGACACATCAATTACAGCCATTCCCGTGCACTTTGCATGCGTTTACCAGGAGGAGTATGAAGTCACATGATTTAAAATACTCCTGAGAAAGGTGACGGCTGCCAAAGCAGTGCTTTCATCCTGAGGAAAACGTTCACGGCATTTACTGTTGCTTCACACGCGCACCCCCCCTCCCAGCTCACAGAATGACACGGCCCCAGGTGCGGGAGGCCCAGGTCCGGGCCCTCCACCCAGCACACCCACCAGAGTGCATGCAGATGCGAATGGTGTGTAAAGTCCACGACCCCAGGTTCTTTCCCGTCACCTGCACTGACCTCTTTGTAGATGCTTCACTCTGTGGGGACTGCAGCTCTCCCCACAGTGAGCCGTGGTGCTGGCCGGCGTCGGAGGCCACAGGCCAGCAGCTGCCTCCCTCCCCAGCGCACCGTCGGCTCGGGCGTCCCATCGGGCTGCTGACCATCCCGCCGCCTGGCCGAGGCAGCTTCTCGCTTCTCGGCTCTGGCCAGGTGTTCACACCTTGTTCTTCGTCCTTGTTCGTTTCACACACAACTGGTCCCACTCACAGCAAACCCGTCCTTATCCAATTTGCTGTTTTAAAAGCAAATCTTCTCCACAGAAAGTCACTGTGTTGTGTCCTTCCAAGTTCAGAAACACCAACTGCAGGCCCCTGGGGCTAAACTAACGGTGGATCCTCTAACATCTGAACCGACCCCCACACAGACCAGCTCGCCACGGCCGGAGGGCGGGCGGGGGTTTAGATGCCCGGGGAGGACATGACCATCGGGGCTCCTTCCTCCACCCCTGGCTGCACATCGCAGAGCACGCCCTGTGGGCCTTCCTGCCGATGAGCCGGGCAACCCAGAGCACAGCTGTCCCTTCAAGCCATCAGCCAGACATTCGACAAACAGAAACAGACGGACTACATAACAGGAGCGTTCCCAAGAGCTCACCATCGGATGACGTAACCAGCGCCTACCCCGTCGCCTCCACACTGGCTCTGCCAAAACTCGCCCCATTGCCCGCTGCCCTCCTCCGATTTCCTCCCTTCCTGACCCCGCACTGAAGCTGAAGGCGCACATCACCCAGGTGTCTTCGGGTTTCAGAAATCAGCCCGGCCGGCATGGCTCTGGTTGAGGGTGGACCTATGAACCAGGAGGTCACGGTTCGATTCCCGGTCAGGGCATGTACCCAGGTTGCCAGCTGGATCCCCAGTGTGGGGCATGCAGGAGGCAGCCGATCCATGATTCTCTCTCATCATTGATGTTTCCATCTCTCTCTCCCTCTCCTTTCCTCCCTGACAGCAATAAAAAAAATAAAAGATTTCAGAAATTGGCATGTTTCAGGTAGAACGGGCAGTATTAAGAGGTACTAGCCTGCAGATCTTTGAGAAATGTACAAGAAACCAATTTTCCCCACTTTGTAACAGCCCCAATTCCAGGCTCCGAGATGAGGCATTTATTTCAAAACTGTTATACATCAAACTGTAATAAACAAAAGGACACGCTGCCCACCTTGGTCTTCTGTTCGACAAACCGCAGTAACGCCTCTTCTAACAACGCGGAATGGCACTGCTCTGAAATTTGGATTGGGCTCTGCTTTTCCGAACATATACATTGACATTTTCCCAGATTTGTGATATTATTTTGCACATAATTCACCTAAACTACACACCATTCTCCAATCTTATAGATTTTTTTCTAAACTCACTGGAATTTCCAAAGTTCAATACAATACACAGACATTTCAAAGCAAATGTTCACTAAATTTCAAATTGTAACCGATAAATTTGCAGGGGTTTCTCCAATAAATGACAGGACAGAATCAAATATAGAAACCAGTGTTTGTACAAACTCACTCGCCTTCCCACTCTCCTTCCGAATCATAATTTTCCAAATAAAAGGAACAAAACCCATGGCCGCGCATCCTGCTCCTAATTAAAGCGAACGTCGTGTAAGTCCTTGTGAAGTCATTCGCTGATGAGGAAAGCAGGAGGAAGGGCAAGCCTTCAGGAGACAGTGTCAAGCGCCAGGTCCCTGTCCTTCATCACAAGGGACAGAAAGTCTTTTTCGAGGTGGGAAGGCGAGGGAGTAACAGCTCGGCCTCCATGACAGTGGCTCGGGCTCTTGGGCCTGAGTTCCAGCTCACTTTCGGCTCTCATTACCCTGACACCCCGAGACGGAAGGTCACAGACGCTGGGACATCTGAAACAGGACAGTGAGCACAGCACCATCAGCGCGTCCACGCCTCCACAAAGGGGCCTCCAGCGATAAATCAGAGAAGACAGGAGGACGTCCCAGCAGAAGAGAGCAGCTGGGACTCTGCCCACTTCACCATCTAAATGTCTCGGGAACCCGCGGAGCAAGTGGTGGTAAAATCATGATGTGGCCCTAACCGGTTTGGCTCAGTGGATAGAGCGTCGGCCTGCAGACTGAGGGGTCCCAGGTTCGATTCCGGTCAAGGGCATGTACCTTGGTTGTGGGCACATCCCCAGTAGGGAGTGTGCAGGAGGCAGCTGATCGATGTTTCTCTTTCATCGATGTTTCTAACTCTCTATCCCTCTCCCTTCCTCTCTGTAAAAAATCAATAAAATATATATTTTTAAAAAAAGAGCTAATTCACAACCATAGAAAACAAATTCCATAAACTTTAAAAAAAAACAAAAAACAGTCAGGATCCGAGAGTGCCTCCCTTTAATTGTCTTGATTCCCTGTTTTTCAAGTTCCCCGAGACCTTCTATTTCCTCGTCACTACGTTCCTTTCCCAGCCAGTTCCTGGGTCCCCATCTGACTTGGGAGAAGGGAGTCTAGTCCGTGTGACTTTGCAGGAAAATCGGTAGAGCAGGGTCTAAGCCCCGCACCCCCACCCCTCCCTAGTAGGAAAGTGAGCAAAACTCAGCGTGGGGCTGCCCACGGGGTCGGAACGTGGGCCCCGTATTTAATTCTGCGCTCAGCCCCCTTCTCTCTGTGAACCAGGTGGCGCCGGCGAACCTCTCCATCCCCTCCGGCCTCAGTGGTGCATCAGAGCGTGGAGCATGAGGTTCCCAGTGGAAGACACGAGCGTGTGTGAGCACCAGGTCTTCTGTGAAACAACTACACACACCGACCGCAGGCAGCACACCTGTTGTTTGTAAAGCATTGACGAAGGCTCCTCGCGGAGGGGAGGCAGGGCTACTAAACTCTATTCATCTGTCCCCGGGGAGGCGTTCGGGGCATTCGCTTCTTAAGCAAAAGACAAATAAATTAACCCGGTGCCCTAGGGTCTGTGTTTTCTTTCCACGATCCTTGATAAAGCGTCTAAGTGGCCAAGTGATAATTTATCACGTTCATCCCACACAAAACCAGGGAGCCCCACGTATGTGTCCAAAGGCTGACCTAACAGCGGCGTTTTCCGCACAAAAACAAGGGCCAGGCCGGCCGCGTCCCCAGGGCTGCCACAGGGAGACGAGCAGAATCTGTGATGGCATCACTTAGACTCAGGCATGAAAACGATGAAGATGATCGCACAGCAGTGCACTCACAGGAGGGCAGCCACTGGTCTCTGCCCCTCAACGTCCGCCTCATCCTCTCTCCTTATTAACGGAGAAGTGATGGGTCAAACCAGCGAAATGACCGCGGGTCTGGGCCAGTAGTGGCTCTCCTGTTCCTGTTGGAAAACTCAAGCCTTTTAAACTTCCTTGGTAATGACTGGTGGCTCCACGGCCAAGTTAGGAACAATGACATGTGAATTATCATTTCCTTTTTCAAATAAACAAGTGTGGCTGCTCCTCACCCCGCCCTGGCTGCAGCTCTCGTCCCCCCAGAACCTCAGCCAGAACCCTGGAGGGACCTGCCAGGGCCGCGGAGTGACCGGAGCTCTGCTGGAAGTGGGGGTCCTCACCAACAGTCTGCTGAGGCCATGTGTGGGAGCGGGTGCTGGGGACATCAGCTGAAAATCATTCACCGAAGCCGAGTCACCAAGTGAGCAAAAAGCCAGGTAACTTACATCTTGATCCATTCAGGATGCACTTGATTGATCTGATTATAAGCTGTGCAGCCAGGTCCTCTGGGCTTGAGCTCCTAGGACCCTTCCCCTGCCCTCAGTCCTGGGTGCGGAGCCGCCGGCCTTTCCCTGTCTGCCCCATCCCTCCAGCTGCAGCAGGAAAGTGGTGGTGGTGGAGGGGAGCCATCTCAGAGGCCCTGGGGACACAGCACTGCCCAGCCCACACCGACACCTGTGAGCATCCCTGCAACAACCCAGCTCAGCATAGGATGCTGCAGACTTGTAACTGGTTATAAAAACAGTTTTTGGTAAATCTCTAGTAGAGGAAACGGTTGGAAAAATTTTAAAACATTTCTGGAGAAACAAAATTACTAAAATAAAGACCGAAAAGAAACCAGTATAACCCCGAATGTGGAAATGCTGAGGCTCTGGTCACATTCATAAAAACATACACACAGGTCTGTTCAAGAAGAGGACTTTCTGACGAAGATGGAAAGCTGGCGCCCAGGGTCTCAGGGGAGGCCGCAGTGGGCGGCTCCTCTCTCCCCGAGGAGGAGGGAGTGGAAGCCACACACTGGCTGCTCCGAGGCCCAGCACGGAACACAAACCAACACGTCGCAGGCCCAGCGACACCCTGGCCACGGGGACACCGGTGGGCCTCTGGAGGGAGAGACACATCACAGCATAAGATAACGCGCAGCGGCTCTCCCACTCAGCCCCACACACTGAGGAGTGCCCGGCAACCCAATCACTAAACAGAAAGAAGAAGAAGAAGGCAGACTCATGCTCAGGCGCTCAGCTCTGTGGTCAGGCCTGTGTTGCAGATGTGAGAGTAGGTTTGATAGTAAGAGAAGCAAGTAGACTCCTGACCAACAATTAATCTCTAACAAATATTAAGTTTAGGGATGATTATACATTGAGGCTACATTTCTTAATACATTTCCTCCCATAAATTGTCCCTAATCTATAACCCAATTTTAACTAAAATCCATCACGCCGGGCACGTTCCATCTTCCTCTATTTCTTGCACCATTTCCCATCAGGACCCTCTTAGCTTTAATGCTATTCCGAGGCAGTTTCATTACAGTGGCCAAGATAAAGCTCTTTTTCAGAAAAAGTGATTATAGTGACGGCAGCGGGGAATCACCCCCGTGCCTGGGGCAGCCATCTCTCTGTAACACAGACACATGCCGCAGTGGGCACAGCCCGAGGGGAGGGGGGGAGGGTAGGTGTGGGTGGGCAAAGGGGGGTATGGGGACAGAAGGAGGCTTTGCTTGGGGAGACGGCCACACGATATATGTGCAGGTGATGTTTTGTTGAGTTGTACACTTGAAACCTATATGGTTCTGTGAACCAATGGCACCCCAAAAAATTCAATTTTTAAAAAAGACTAATAAACTGAGTGCACACAGAAAGATGTTAATGGTGGTAGGTAGGTTCCCTGGAGTTTGTGCTGAGGGACTACCAGTTTGTAGCTGAGCCGGGAAAAGCCCTAGAGGTGAGAGGTCAGGGCAAGGCCAGCAGTCTCGGTGGTGCATGAGAGTAGGAAACGCTTCGCTTGGACAAAAGGCAGTGTGACCTACCAGCTTCCAAACGTGTCTCATGTGCCAGGCACCACACTGCCTGCTTCAAGGAGTTAAGTCCTTGAATCTCTGCTGTAACGTCGGTGAAATTTTACTTCTGGTTTACGACAAGGAAATTTAGACAAAATTGCCTGGCCAGCATGGCTCAGTGGTTGAGTGTCAACCCATGAACCAGGAGGTCACGGTTCAATTCCCGGTCAGGGCACATGCTCGGGTTGCGGGCTTGATCCCCAGTGTGGGGTGTGCAGGAGGCAGCCGATCAATGACTCTCTATCTCAAATAGATGTTTCTGTCTCTCTCTCTCTCTCTCTCTCTCTCTCTCTCTCTCTCTCCCTACCTCTCTGAAATCCATAAAAATATATTTTAACAACACAAAAGAAAGAAATTGAGACAGTCACACAGCTAATAAGCGCGAGAACCACAATTCAAGCGCCTATAGGACATGGCCGCGGCGGCCGCTCTCTCCGGGTCTTTGGTCCCAGGCGGTGCTGAGCCCAGGATCCCAACAGAATGCCGTGTGCAGAGTGTCCTTCCGTCTCACTTCTACGTGCATCCCATCTCCGTCACTGTCGCAATCAGTCGAAGTCGCCACTCGTCCATGAAGACCCTCGCTTACTGTAAGCCCGTGTCCTGCTAGGAAAGCCAGCCGCTTCCTCCTATCACGGAAGCTTTATTTCCTGCAGGAGGCGCTGTCCACCAGGCGGTGAGCAGTGGCCTCAAGGGCACCCGGTCTGAGACGCAGGAGTGAGCAGTGAGCCTCAGCGGGCGGACGCCTGCGGGGAGGGACCCCCTTAGAATGGTCCCCAGGGCAGACTCTCCTCCATCAGCCTGAGCTTCTCAGGGACGCCACCAGCCAGGACACTGTGTCACCACTGTCCCCGTGTCTCCTGCTGGCACGGCTTAGTGCCGGGGCGTCGGAGAGCTGAGCTGAGCCTCATCTGACTGTCCATCCTGCTTTCTCACCAGGACTCGCTCCTCCCCCATGACAGGACAGACGGCAGAAGGGACCCACCGACTACACGCTGCTCTCGGGGCTGGCAGATCCCAGGGGAAGGGCGAAGGACAAGCATCTGTAAGTCTCAGGTACTATTTCTGTTTTCCATGTGAATTCCTTCTTTAATTCTCATTATTTTCTAAAAACAGTGTATGGTCTACAGATCTTAGAAAACCTTGCTTTTTCTGCCCACTTTACTGGGTTATAAAAATAAAAGTGCTCTGAGGATATGACCGGTGATTCTTGCTTTTCCACACTGGCGAGGAGAGCAGCGATGGCCGATGTTTTCCATCGTCCACTTTATCGTTCCCGAGCACGACCAGACGCGTGTGCACGGGCAACGCTCCGCGCCCCCTTCGTGTTCCCGCCGTGTCATTTCTGTGCGGACCCGAGTGGGCGACTTTGGACGGGTGAGGGAATTGGACGCCGGCCACGGTTTTCCAATCAGCCGTTGTTCGCTATTTTCGAGTGTTCATTTTTCTAAAGGCTCTTTTGATTAATGGAAACCCTGGTCAAGGTGAGCATGAAATAAAAAAGATAATTTGATTTGGACAAAGAAGAAAACCAAGCTGATCAAGGTGTCCTCAAGGGCAGGCCAAACTTCAGACATCAGGCTCGCCGCTCCTCACGCCACGACGGAAATGGTTGCTCATCTTCCTGGACAACGTTCTATTAAGAGGAAGCATGTAGACACGTCCACTTCACGCATCATGTGTGAGAGGTAGCTCATTGCTATTGTATTCAAATAGTGAGGAGCGGTGAGGAAACACTGGAATTATGGGTAAGTTCAAAACCACCCCACAAAACGAGGGAGCCACTATCAGGACTCGGGAGAGGCCTGGGGCTTGTTGCCAACTTATTTCTCCAGCAGAAAACATAAGATTAGGTTATTAAAAATAGCCCAGGTGGCTAAGTAGGTTCAAGTGTTTCTCCTTGTGTATGAAAAGCCCCTATAGAAGACCAGATATGCACGACTATAGGCCAACAAGCTGGACAATGTGAATGAAATGGACAAATGCCTAGAAACACACAATCTCCAAAAATGAATCAGGAGGAATCAGAAAACCTGAATAGGCCAATACAACTGATGAAAGAGAAGCAGGAATCAGAAAACTCCCAGCAAACAAAAGCCTGGGTCCAGACGGCTTCACAGGGGAGTTTTACCAAACATTCAAAGGAGAACTAACACCTATCCTCCTCAGACTATTCCAGAACATTCAAGAGGAAGGGACACTTCCAACCTCTTTCTATGAAGCCAGCATTACCCTACTCCCCAAACCAGATAAAGACACACAAAGCAAGAGAATTACAGGCCAATATCCCTGATGAGCACAGATGCTAAAATCCTCAACAAAATATTAGCAAATCGCATCCAGCAGTATGTTAAAAAGATCCTACACCACGATCAAGCGGGATTTATTCCAGGGATGCAAGGCTGGTACAATATTCGCACATCAACAACGTGACACATCACAGAAACAAACTGGAAGAAGCCCAGATAAACCACATGCTGCCATCACACTAGCCAGCCACACCCGGTCCTTCTTCTTTCTCCCTTTTCTTGACCAGAGAAAACCGTGTCGGCTGCAGATCTTTATAAATCCCTGGGAAAGGAGACGCAGCACTGTCTCTTGTCCACACAGACCCCTTCCTCGGGGCCGGCTCAGCACCTGCCCGTTGTCGCCGGGCAGGACCTGCCTGCAGACCCTCAGCCTGGCTGGTCGCCTGACTCCGGAGACGGCATCTGACGGCCCCGTGGAGTGTGTACTTGTGGTCACTATCGGAGGCTGGAGCGCCGGGCCTGCGCCCTGGCTGAGTGCCAGCTGTGCCGCACCCAGACACTACTGCGCGCCTGGGCTAAGCCGTCCTTAAGGAGTCTTTGAAGACGGCCACTTTTAAAAATCCTTCAGCATATTCTTTCCAGGAGGACTTTTGAACGATCGCTTAAGTCCACAGGCTTTAGTGGGATCATGGGACATTGACCAGCAGATCTGCGAGGCCCGGTCTTTGCTAGGGAAGGCGGGCTCCAGGGAACCACGCACAGGACCGCTCCCTCCTGGGGCCAATGCCTGCCGACCGTGGACTCGGGTGGTCACTTACCCTCTCTGTTCACACCACTGGGTGACCAGAGCCACTGTGCAGGTCTGTCATAAGAATGAGAGAAAAAGACAAGGCTGGGGGCGGTGCTTTCGCTTCTCTAAAAGGAATTAGCCAACGCCTGGCGGTCTCAGTATTCTTCATATATCCACTAATCGTCACAACAAGTGAGAACCCTACCCTGCTCCCTCAGCCCCCGGGCCCCAGGCCCGCGCCCCAGAGTTCCTGAGCTGACGGGGGGTGGGGGGGGGGGCGTGACAAAGGGGCCGCTAACCCAGGCCTCCGGCTCCAGAGCCCCTGGGGGAGCTCACCCTGCACCGCCTCCCACGGAGACGCACCGTGACGGAGAGCTGCTCAGGCCCAACCCACCATCGTGCATCACGTGACCCCTGCACTCAGGTTTGGGGCATTCAGGCAGATGCTGGGGGTGCTTTTCCTTTGTGTTTGCTTCTATTTCCCGCATGGAGCTTATTTTTCAAGGAAAAAGTGCATGTTTATGGTTTCTCCCTATTAACTAAATATTGGCCACACTGAGCCCCCTCTCCCCCCGCCACACACACACACTTGCTGACACCCGGGCGGCTGACTCCTTTCCATGGGCCTGGCCTCCCTGCCCGACTGCCCACACCTGACTTAGCCTTCACTCACCTGTGGTCACAGGGGCATCGACCGGGGACCCTCATGTAACAGACCCACCTGTGTGGTGAAGGGGAACTTTAACCTCCAAGGCGAGGTCACACCGCCCGGCTCAAATCCCGGGCCACCGCTTAGCGGGCTTGTTTCCCTAATCTCGTTAAGCCTCCTTTCCTCCCCAATCTAAAATGGATTTGCTAACAGTGCTTACCTCAGAGTGTTTCCACATAATTAACGGAGATAACCCCTGGAAAGGATTAAGCTTGGAGTTCCGTAAGGATTGGTCACTGCTCTTTCTATTGGGAGCAGTAGGAGGTAACAGTCACAGCCCCTGTGCAGGGGCGGGGCGGGGCGGGGCCGGACAGACCAGCAGGGCTGGTGGCTGCGCTGGGAAGGCGAGGGGCGTCGGGTGGAGAACACTGTGGGGCTTTAGGACAGACTCTCTCTCTGGGGACAGCCTGAGGAAGGTCCCCTCCGGGGTCAGGGCGAACCTGGGTCACTCACGGGCTGGTCTTCGCACCTGGCCTGCCTGTGAAGCTGACATGTATTGGACTGAAACACTGAACTCACTGTTCGTAATCGCTCCCTTTTCCCCAGCGTGAGGCGAGGTCCCTGCTGCCCTCCTCCAGCACCTTGGGGGCCTCCCTGCGCCCCATTATTCTATTCCTCGGGCACAACCCCGATCTAGGCCCTCTGCACCCCGTGAAGGTTTATTAATAACCTCTCTGCCTTCAATCTGCCACCAACCTCAATCCAGATGGCGGACGGTTTTGGCACTAAGGGTCCTAACATCATCTCACGCAGCCCTGTGTCTGCGGCACATTGTCCGGCTCTCCGCGGCCTGCAGGACACAAGCTAAACTCTCTCGCCACCGCTGGGCCCGATGTGGTAACGGGGACCTGTGTACACGTCGGCCCCTGGTCGCCCCAGCTCCGTCCTTTCCTGCCTCCCCGGCTGTGCCCTCTCCACGCGCTGCCCGGCCTCCCCACCCTCACACATTCGCATCCACCTCACATTCAGCCCGGTGAGTCCTGCACAGCCTCACGCTCACGCCACCAACTAGCTGTGTGCAAGGTTTCCATCGGCTCCGAAAGCCTTTTCTCTAGGGGGCCAGAGAGTAAGTGTCAGGGCTCTCGGGCCACGGAGTCCCAGTCCGTCTGCGGAGGGCTCAGCCGCCCAGGCCCGGAGCCCGGGGAGGAGGCCGCCTGCGCAGAAGGGGTGTGGCCGAGTCCCAATAGGACTTCACCGTGGATGCCGAGTGCAAGCTTTACCTGATGGTCACGGCTCACGCGATACTCTTCTTCTGATGTTTCCCAACCACGTAAAAACGTCACACACGTCCTCAGCTTGTGGACGGTACAGAAGCCAGCGAGGCCACAGCAGATGCTGGGCTGCGGGCCCCTGTTCCAAAGGCACCTGGTCGCTGTTCCCCCAGCCACAGCCTCCCTTCGCACCTGCCCCTCACACTTAGCATCCTTCAGCACACGATCTTCAGGAGCCGCCCGTGGATGTTGACATCTATACACAAACCTGCTACCCACACACAGATCCAGGACACGAACCCTTCCCAGCACCACAGGAAGGTGAAGAGGGCACCCACAGTCTCCCCTCCCGCTGGGGGAGGCCGTCCCTCTCCTTTCAGCCGGCCTCACTGAAGACACGGCCCCGGCACGGGCTCCCTGAACCGTCAGTCCTGCAGCTCTAACTGCAACGTCCGACACCACTAACATGATGACCACACGGAAGCTGTCGGTGTGAGACACGGTGACGCCAGCAGCAACTCTGAACCGTGTGTTCCCTTTGCCGGGCGGCCTCTGCCAGCCCCTCCTTACCTGGGCCAAGGTGAGCGTGGCTTGCTGGCAGGTGCCGCACCGCACCCGGAGCTTCCCGGGCTGCACCCGCTGGCAGGGGCCCTTGCAGTAGACGTAGAAGCTGTTGTAGGCCGGTCTACCTGCTGGGAAAGAAGCAGAGGCGTGGCCATCAGTGATCGACGCAGAACCAAACCGGCAGGTGTTAGGGCTGACTCCTTGGAGCACGTGAAACAGTCTCGGGATAAATGTTCCAACGAGGCTACCACAATGTAATTTGGGAAATCGAGTTTTATGTTCAAAATAGCGAGAGCTGTTTCTTCTGGCCCACAGCCCCGTGACTGAGCCACATGGGCGACCTGCTGCCTGGAGAGCCGGCTGCGTTGCCGGGACTCGGGGACATGTAGGGCGCCCTGTGGGGCTGAGGCTTACGAGGGACGGGAGTGTGGGGGCTGTGGGGACACAGAGACCAGAGACCGTGCTCCTGAGTTCAACTCCACGCTCTGAACACAGTTTGAAGGCTCCAGACCTTTCCTCTTCCTATCGATCCACAGGGATGGACCAGCAATCTCTCATGATGCGAGTACCTTCCCAGTTTGCTGGGTTTCAACACACGGTCACACCCGGGGGAGACAGAGCCGCGAGGGCAGACCGCACACAGGCCTGGACGGAGCTTTGCACTTCAGTGGGTTCTCCACCAGGACACATGCCGCCCTAGGAACACGCCGTCAAGAGTCAACGCCGGGCAAACAAATCAGTCCCCACGCGCCTCTGGCAATGAGGACGCCTTGCTAGCGGGGTTCACACGTCCACGTTTGCGAAGAGTGAACTTTATGCAGAAGCACTGACCAGTAAAAGAACCGCCTTTCCAGATTTCTAAATCTCTAATGTTACTAAATACTTCTTTTGATCCTTAACTCCCTTCTTGCCGGGTAGGAGTTACCTAAGGCCACGCATAAAATTGTGTTTATCATCTAGAAATAATACACAGTATTTTTGATCATTAGGAGTGAAAACCTTTAGACTCCCAGATGCATGTGATTTGTTGAAAACAGTATAAACATGAGAAAAGAAAGATCCTAAAGTCTTATGAAGCTCCATTTGTTTTACTAATTTACAAAAAAGACATATTGAATTGTCATTTGTTCAGCCATCTTTACTAATATTATGGGTAACAATACTTGTAAAATGAAAAGCACAATAAAGATGTCAAGTTTCATGTTTTTATCATTTATTGGCAATATATTTTATAATCCTTAGTCTCCGGAGATTAATATTTAGCTTCTGGTTTCCAGTGTGAAAAGGCAGACATACGTATCTCCACCTTTTCACACCGGAAGTCATTGATAAGAAACTATCATTTTCTGACACCTTTTCGTAACTTTAGTGCCTTAATGTGCAAGGTATTTAAGTTGATGAATATCAGTGTTGTTAGCAATATAATAACCACATAAAATATATCCTCAAGGTCATATACGTATCAGAAATGTGGCAGATAGAAGCACGTTAAAGCTACAGAGACACCACGATAACCGATAGAACATGGGAAGATGGCAGCACTGTGACATTGGAATGTGGAGGAAGGTGAGCTTGGTGAAGGAGGCAGAGCCTTTACTGTTAAAACCTTTATCAACAATATGGACAAATCCAATTCTTCGATTTTTATAACCTACGGTAAAGGTTAAACGATTTTAAAAAGGAGGGAGGAAGGGAATGGGTAAGGAAACGCTTCCAGAGGCGCCTGGGCCGCAGATACCAGCCTGTGGGAAGCAGTCAGCAAGCTTCACAGCAGGAGCCAAGCATCTCAGGGACAGGGGACCGGGGCCTGCTCTCTCCCTCCAAGTGCGTTCCCAACAGTGTCTCAACCAGGATACATGGGGCCCCGAGCACCTCCACAAATTCTTCCTGGTCTACAGATACAAAGGTTGACAGTCTGAGAATACAGGCACCCGAGGCAGGAGACCGACCCGCGTGGTCACGGCGACACCCCCAGGGCACGGGCTGAGTGGACGCACAGGAACAGCTGCACAGTCCTTTCTCAGGACGCAGCGGGCTGGCGTCCCAAACGCGGGCTGGCCCGTGCGCCGGCTTCAGCAGCTCGGGCTGCTGGGACAGTCGATGGAGTCGTCACACAGCCGGTAAAATGAACAATACACCAAAGTTTCGCTCTTCATCATAGACATTCCCTAGCACTCCACTAACTCTCCTAAGATCTGCAAAAGGTTTTTATTCATCTTTTAAAGAATGAAGTTGGGGGTCTTCATGGGTTTGTGGGGGGGTTTTTTTTGGTATGTTTGCTTGTTTTTTATTTTTTAAGAATTAACCTTTGGTGGGCCTTAATGTTTAATTTTCAGTTCACAGATACAATAAAAGTGATGCATCATCATTCATAATAATGACCATCTATTTTTCAAAAAGCAATAGCTCAATGAGCTGCCATTGCCTAACCTATGAAAGAGAGGGATTTTCACTCACTCATTTTGAACTTATTTCTGGAAGTCAATGAGAATATCTAATCACAATGTAGATAAATTATAGAATAAATGAAAAATGCTTGTTTATATAAATATAAGCTATATAAAAATTAAAATTCTGACTAGACACTTCTCTAAAGAGGACACACAGCCAGGCCAATGTGACTCAGTGGTTGAGCATCAACCTATGAACTAGGAGGTCACAGTTCGATTCCTAGTCAGGGCACATGCCAGGTTGCAGGCTCGATCCCCAGTGGGGGTTGTGCAGTAGGCAGCTGATCAATGATTCTCTCTCATCATTGATGTTTCTCTCTCTCCCTCTCCCTTCCTCTCTGAAATCAATATAAATATATTTAAAAAATAAAAAAAAATACAGAGGACATACAGCTGGCCAATAGATACATGAAAAGATGCTCAAGGTCACTAATCATCAGAGAGATGCAAATTAAAACAATGAGACATCACCTCACACCTGTCAGAATGGCTACCATCCACACACCAACGAACAACAAGAGCTGGCGAGGATGCGGAATGAAGGGAGCCCTCGTGCACTGCTGGTGGGAGTGCAGACTGTGCAGCCACTGTGGGATGCAGTGTGGAGGTTTCTCAAAAAATTAAAAATGGAGCTTCCACTTGACCCAGCGACCCCATGTCTGGGCCTATACCCACAGACCCCGAAACACGGATGCGGAAGAATACACGCGCCTATGTCGTGGGAACTTCACCACCGAGGTCATCAAAAGGGCCGAGCATGAAGCAAAACTTTAGTCTGGGAGGGATTGCCATATAATAAAATTGATAACTTTAGTCTTTTTTTTTAATGGTTGAGACTTCATCATTTAAATTTTTTATTGATTTTTTTTTTACAGAGAGGAAGGGAGAGGGCTAGAGAGTTAGAAACATCGATGAGAGAGAAACATCAATCAGCTGCCTCCTGCACACCCCCTACTGGGGATGTGCCCGAAACCATGCCCTTGGCCGGAATCGAACCTGGGACCTTTCAGTCCGCAGACCGACGCTCTATCCACTGAGCCAAACCGGTTAGGGCAATAACTTTAGTCTTTATTTTTACTTAAGAAGGTGTGTTTGGGGATGGACATATTTCACCAGAAATGTAGAGATCACAAAAGCACTAACTTAAAATCAAACTATTTCTAAAACGCACCGTAAGCGCCGCAGCTTCGGTGGCACAGAGCGCATTCTGCCGGCAGTAGGAGTTCGGATCGTTCGGTGGAGCTCCGTGACACTGCTCACCGGCGGGGCTGGGCTGCCCTCAGTCCTCACAGACGACAAGTATTGTCATGACGGCCACGGGACAGATCCTCAGGGTAAACGTGGATTCTCATGTAAAACCCGACACTTCAAGGTATGAGTTATTAAAATGGAAAACAAAAAATCCTGGGGAAATGCTTTTCAGTCCACTGATCTCCCGCTTTGTTGAAAGATAGCTGAAAGTTTCCAAGTTAATGCTGATAAACAGGTGAGCTGATTGAAGCTATAAATATCTTCAAAGAGCTATTCAAAGCTTATGGAAATCCTCTTTTAATGAGGTGAACACACGAAGATTAGCTCTACCTGAACGCCTAGGAGCGCCCAGGACTGTACTTCACACACTGAGCTGCAAACGCTATTTCCAGCCTTCTGGAGACAGACGTCCTATTGTCCGTGGTTCCGGTTCCTCAGACCCTTCTAGATCTTCCAGAGGCGGCCGCAGCCATAAGAAAGGAACTTCCGGGAACACGAGCGGGCACGGGCCCTGCCCCACCACGAGCTCCCCTGGCAAAGCTCTCTGCGGCCCTTGGCGGGCCCCGAGGTGACGGCGGCTCCAGGTGCCGTCAGGAGCGGCTCCCTTTCCACCTAAACTCACTCTGTCGGTGACCTTACCCAGGGCCACGGCTTTCAGACCCACATGCAGACAGAAGCCACTCGTCAGCTCCCACCGGAGAACTGCGATGACTTTTAATTTACACAGAAGAGCCTTAAGAACAGGGGAGTAACTAGGTGCATGCCTGAAAGGCAGTTCCCTCACGCAGCGCATTAGGAAAAGCACTCTCCTCCCAGCGCCTGCTGTGACCTGCAGGACAGCAGGACAGGCGACTTGCTCCTTGGAGTTCAAGCCTGGATGGAGCGGGTCCTCCCCGCAGGGGCTGCAGCAATTCCCTGTGGGCTGTTCTCTGAGATGGGCTCACCTCACCATTTTATTGAAAAGGCTCCATTGTGCTGATGTCGCACATGCTGCTGCGGCTGAACGGTCAGGAGGGGTGTGGAGTGCTGCACTGAGGACCTAGAAGTGGCTGGCAGTCACGGTTTCCAAGGGATAATGGCCACCATCCATTAACCCTCGTCAAGGGCAACTCGGTGCGATGCCCCCCTGGCTAACAGGAGGAAATGGGAGAATTATTCCAAGGTAAACAGTAGGGAAAAAGAAACAAGCGCTCTGAGAATGGGGCCTTAACACTGGCTTCGAGAACAGAGGTGATTACTTGAAACCTCTTTGTTGAAATTTTGATTCACCCATTGATTGAAAATGTCAGTCGAGCCCTAGCCGGTTTGGCTCAGCGGGTAGAGCGTCGGCCTGCAGACTGAAGGGTCTCAGGTTTGATTCTGGTCAAGGGCATGTACCTTGGTTGCGGGCACATCCCCAGTAGGGGGTATGCAGGAGGCAGCTGATCGATATTTATCTCTCATCGATGTTTCTAACTCTCTATCCCTCTCCTTCCTCTCTGTAAAAAATTATATATGAAAGAAAATGTCAGTCGACCAGGTACATATTCAGTAGGTCTCTATGGCACAGTAGGTGGGCTGTCTGAATTATCTCTCCTCTTCACCTACCATCCTCAGATCCTTTCAAAATTATGTGATGTGAGCTAAAGGTCCATGATGTGTGCACCATTCATAGGCCTATATTTGTAACCTCACTGGGTAACTAAGGAGGGTGCGTGGGTTTTGACTGGTCCCAAACCCTGCCTCCCAGTTCTCAGGAAAGAGAAGAATGATAAGCTAATTATTCAGTGCAAACTAGATATTATTCCCGAGAGGAATGTTGTATTTCCATCTTCCCAAGAATTACTGATTCCTTCCAATCACCAAGGACTGTGAACGTAATTCATGAATATATTGTATCATCAATCCATCAATAACTGGTAGTTACAGGCAACCACTGTCAAACAGCAGAGTAAAAACACATCACAACCAGATAGCTCCCTTCGGCCCAATTACTGTAAACCAGAGCAGCACGGAGGAGAAGCGGCTGCTCCTTGGAGACACCTGCCTGGTGTGCAGTGGGCAGCGATTTCTAGATTTTCTAACGCAGCCCGAGGAGCAGGCTGTGGGCAGCGGTGTCTGTGCGGAAGGGGCAGGTTCTGCTTTGTCTGCTGCCTTGCCGAGTGGCTCTAGTCTTACATGCTAAGATCAGAATGTTCTTTCACTCGGGAAGCTTTTGAAGGGCCCACTGATCACATTCTGATCCTCGAGGAGGTGATGACCAGGACACGGATGTGGTCCAGACTGTTCCGTCCACCGGCACGGTGTTAAGGCACAGAGCTAGAGGCATTCCAGGTGTTGTCATGACCTGGGACTAACGGGGAAAAAGCTTTACAAACATGTCGAAAGCAGTCTGGAGGCCCCGTTCACAGAGTGATGCTTGGAAAAAATGAAAAGATTATATAACTTCTTGCCACAGTGAAATCATAGTCTCTCACTGACTAACTCCAAATGCACTGAGAGTGGTTTTTCTATAGCTGTTATGTATTTCTTGTCAGCTGGTATGTGTTTTTTTCCACATCAAATGTCATGCTGTGGAGAGCAGACATCCTTTCATTTGGGAAATTGTGACTCAGATATTTTACAAAAATGGATATTTGTTCTCACATCAGAGTGTATAGGGTTCGTGCTGATGTTACACACCAGGCAAAATCAAAGCAATTTTCCATGAACACTTTGATCCAATTTAAAAAGGATGAAAAATGGAACCAAAAGACCTCGGTTCAAACCTGAGCCTCACTCCCTTTTAGCTGTGGGACTCTGAGGAGGAAATTTAGTCTTTCCTGTCAGTTTCTGTATAAACAAAGATAATAGTTATGTTCTCAGTGAAAATCAAGTAAGATAAGTGTAAAAGTTTCATAAACTATTAAGTGCTAGTAAAAAAATTATTTTATTGAGAGTAAAAAAAATTGTGTCTCTACAACAGTGGTTCTCAACCTTCCTAATGGCACAACCCTTTAATACAGGTCCTCATGTTGTGGCAACCCTCAACCATAAAATTATTTTCATTGCTACTTCATGACTGTAATTTTGCTACTGTTATGAATTGTCATGTAAATATCTGATATGCAGGATGTATTTTCATTGTTACAAATTGAACATAATTAAAGCATAGTGATTAATCACAAAAACAATATGTAAAGTAATATATGAGTTGCCAATGGTCTTAGGCGACCCCTTGTGAAAGGGTCCTTTTGAGCCCCAAGAGGTCG
>NW_005873606.1:0-22101 GCF_000147115.1 Myotis lucifugus | reverse complement strand
CGAGCCACTGCAATCCCCAGGCCTCCAATCAAGTATCGTTTTTATCCCGAAGATGGAATGCTGGCCTGTCGCCTTCATTTCTGAATTAAGAAAATTCTTCCTCTAGGTGGTGAGGACAGAGCAAACCTCGCAGGAGCTAGCGACAAGCCGCGGCCGCCCCCCGCCCCTCCCCCCGGCCCAGGCAGCTCGCTCCGCTCTGGGGGACGGGGAGGCTACGTACTTTTCTTTCTCTATTTCCATGGAAAGTCGCTTCATGTCAGTATCCTTGAAGTCGAAAGACAGGCTGTCGCCGATGAGGTTGAAGCTTGACATGTCAGGAGGCAACAGCGCTGGAATCGGGTTGATGGGCTAAACGAGAAATCTCCGGTTAGGAGGTCTGGGCTCTACACGAGCCGAGGGCACTGCTGTGCTAATCACCGACTCCCCTCTCCCCACCCCTGGCAGCCATGGAGCAGACGGGAGCAGCGTAGGCCCCGCCTCCCACTCCCAGCACCACCACCGCCTCCTGCCACCATGGTCTTCTGACTCCACGGTTCTACTCGTGAGAATTTATTCTACGGATTCTCCCACGTGTACGTGCAAATATTTGTGTTCAGGGATGTTCCGTGCGGCTTTTGTTTGTAATTGAAAAAGAAAACAGGCTACGTACCATCCACTGGGGACTGGTTGGATGAACTGTAGTCCATCCGTACAACGAACTATGATTAAAAAGTCCAGCCCTAGCCAGTTTGGCTCAGTGGATAGAGCATCAGCCTGCAAACTGAAAGGTCCCAGGTTCGATTCCGGTCAAGGGCACAGGCCTGGGTTGTGGGCTCGATCCCCAGTGGGGGACCTGCAGGAGGCAGCCGATCCATGATGCTCTCTCACATGGATGTTTCTCTCTCTCTCTCCCTCTCCCTTCCTCTCTGAAATCAATAATAAATAACTAGGCTGCTCGATTCGTCTTGTGACCCCATTGAATTGCTATCTGCCTCCTCGTCCCAAATTGAGTTTGGAAGCTGGTTCCTGGAGGCCGGTTCCCGCACGGCAATAGGTCGCTTGAGGGACACAGGGTCTCCCTGCCCAGAACTAGGATCACGGTGCAGAGCACATCACGGTCGCTGAAGGTGACATCCAGGTTGGTGCTAAGAGGCTGGAGAGCCAGTTCTCTCGAGAGCGATGCGGGTCTACTCTACTTGGAATAAGAAGAACACTTCCGAGCTGTAAAAGGCCCTGCTGCTCGCTACCTTGGCAGCCAGAGACGTGCCTGACGACTCCAAGGCCAAATGGCAGCCCAGGCGTCCTGCCCAGACCCCACCTGCAGGCTCTGCACCCCTTCTCTGCCAGGTGCTCGCGTGAGCAGTCACCCTGCAGGCACCGCCCGGTGAAGCCAAGGGCTGGGCAGCCCCCCCAGCCCCGCCTCCCCTCCCCACCCTGGTCCCCCCAGGCTCACCGGGTACGTGGGCTTGGTGGTGATTTCCAGGAGCTTTTGCTTGGCTCTTCGCTCTGCCTCGCGGGCTTCCTGCAGGTCCTGCTTCAGCTGATCGGCCTCCTTGGCCCTGCACGGGAAGGAGGAGCTGTCACCCCCGCAGAAGGTGAGGAAATGGGTCCCTTCCCCCCCTTTTCCCCTGGAGAGGAGGGACCGGACTCTTCTCAGCCGCCCCCCACCCCCATCCCCCTGAAACTCATCTGCAGGCCAAGGGCCCACCTCCTCAGACACCACCACTGAGGGCCTCACACTTTGGTGCAGGTCCTTGCCCTGCAGGACACAGGATCCAGCCCAGCATGCATCACGCACGGGGAGGCGACCCGGACACAGGGCAAGGGGCCCAGGACAGGGCAGAAAACAAGGAACCGTCGTCCCAGACCGACATGCAAGACGTGGAGAGGGCCCGGCCGGCATGGCTCAGTGGCTGAGCATCGACCTAGGAACCAGGAGGTCACGGTTTGATTCCCGGTCAAGGGCACACGCCCGGGTTGCGGGCTCCATCCCCAGTGGGGGGCCTGCAGGAGGCAGCCGATCGATGGTTCTCTCTCATCATGGATGTTTCCATCTCTCTTTTCCTCTCCCTTCCTCTCAAAAATCAAAAAAAATATATATATATTTTTAAAAAACACGTTTTTTAAATGTAAGAAGAGCCTCCTCACATCTCAGCTAAAGCAAGTCTCGGACACGCTCGACGGTTTCCCTGCAAACACGGTATCCGAGGGACCGGGCTCATCACAAAGGCACACGCGTGACAGATGTCACTCAACGAGGGAACTGTGTGCCCATGTCCCTTCCGGGAGCTCCGGCAGCACCGGCCTGGCCCCCAAGGAGCCTGTCCCCGCCCCGGACAGAGAAGCAGCCTGAGGACAGCTGCGGTCAGCTCTATCTCAGTGCCTGGCCCCCCCCCCCGCCTCTGAACTCCTCTCGGACTCCTCGGCCATCTTCAGGGCCAGCACCTCGGCCTCCAGCACCTTCTGCTCCATCACGCGCTTCTCTTCCTCCGTCCGGATGGCCGTGGCCTTGATGCGCTGCATCTCCTGCTCGGCCTCGGCAGCCTTCTGCGCCAGGAGCTTCGCCTCCTCCTCGGTGATTTGGGCCTTTTCCGCCAGCAGGTCGGCCGTCTCCTCCGACCGCATCTGGAGAGGAGGGCCCGTGAGCGGGAAGCCGGCGGGGATCCTCTGCTTGTTCTCCCACGAGATCGGAGCTCGGGGCCTCCGGGTCGGCAAGAGCCCGAGTCTGGGACTCCTTGTGGGCCCTGCTACCGAGTGTCCCCTCGGACGACATCCTGGCGACGGGACGGACAGCAAGCCACACTCTCCTCTTCTCAAAGGGCCTGTGAGGTCCCACCGCGAGAGCAACACGGAAGGCGCCTGACGGTGAGTCCCCACCAGAACCGAGGCTGGAGGAGGGGGAAACCAACCTCACCCCGTTCTCCTTTCCCTTTAAATCAGCTCCCAACCAGGGGGAGACCCTGCCCGCAGGGGGACACCTAATGATGCGTGGAGACCTTTTTGATTGTCTCAAATGAGGGGTAAGAGGGTGCGACCAGCATCGGATGGATGGAGGCCAGGGACACCACTAAACGCCCTTCAGTGACAGGCAGACCCCACCAAGGACGACCTGGCCCCAGGGCCGGTCGTGCCGAAGCTGAGCCCCGCTTTAAAGGTACCCCACGAACCGGGGAACTTATCTGCATCTATGCACAGCCCCCGGACACAGACAACAGAGTGGTGAAGGCCTGGGAGGGGCGGGGGCGGGGGTGGGGTGCAGGGGGTCAATGGGACAAGCAAACAGACAGATGTCCGGGTTGCCAACATCTGTAATACTTTCAGCAACAAAGATACCACCTGAACCCGCCTCTGCCAGCACCACGGAAAGGAAGAGGCACTGATTTTTTTTTTTTTTTTTTTAAGCTGAAATGTCACAGCAGATGTCTCTCGTTTGTGGTGCCCGGGAGGCCTAACTCCAGCAAAGGGAGCGGGACTCCGTGCAACCTCCTGGGACCCAGATCCGCCCCCCCCCCCCCCGCCACAGACACCCCGGGGATCAACAGAACCTCGTTTGGCATGGTCGCTTCTTCTTTCATCTGCAGCAGCCTCTTCTCCAGCTCGTCCCTGGTGCGCTCGGCCTCCTCTCGCATCTGCTTCTCTCGGGCCAGGCGCTGCCGCTCCATCTGGGGGGGCGGGGGACGAGAACGAGCAGCCACTGAGTCATGGGCTCACGACCTGCGGTGCCACGGGGAACCCAAGGGTGCCCAGTGTGCAGAGTCCCCGCTGTGGGGACACTTCTGGTTCTCGTCACCCACCACCCTCTGTCCTTCTAAACCAGCTGCAGGGGTGCAAACTACGCTCCTTGAGAAAACATCGAGCGGGAGAGAAACCAACAACAGCCTGGCCCGCATGGCTCAGTGGTTGAGCATCGACCTATGAACCAGGAGGTCGGGGCTCGATTCCCGGTCAGGTCACATCCCCAGGTTGCGGGCTCGATCCCCAGTGCTGGGAGTGCAGGAGGCGGCCGATCAATGACTCCCTTTCATCATTGATGTTTCTGTCTCTCTCCCTCTCCCTTCCTCTCTGAAATCAATAAAAAAATATATTAAAAAAAAAATAATAAGAGAAACCACCAACAAAAAGCCACGGCAGGCGTCTCCCTGGGTCGAAGGAGGCATTCTCACACACCGTGCCCTGTGGCTGGTAGGACGCAATGCAGGTTCCTTGTCCCTGAGACGGAGCCCCCGAAACGGGCGGCTCTCTCATCTGGTCGATGAGCCACCTCGCTATTGCTCGTCGACACAGACCCCTCCCACACCTCTAATTTCATCAACAATGGCTCCGCTCTCGCCTCGGACCCCGGAGAAGATGGAACCGTTCTGCGCGATGCATCAATAGCTCACACATTGTATTTCACAGGGGGAGCTGCGGCAGCCACGGCACAGCCCCCACAGCCCCCACAGCCCCCGCTAAGGCACCTCCTGAGCCGGGCCTGCGCCCGGAGGGAGCCAGGCGGGAGCACAGCACCCGTCCTTCCGGCACCAGCACCGCCGCTGCCACTGCCCTCGCCTCCTGCATCGCGGTAGGAACTGGGCCACATGCCGAGCTTAATCAGGCGAACAAACACCGGACCAGCGCTGTGCTCCGTGAGCCTGCGGCAGGGTATGCGCTGAATTCAGGAGGCAGCAGCCGGAAGTGACCACGGCACTATTTTATTTCCTTTCATAATTAAAGCAACATTTAATGGCTTCTCATTTCAAGCGTCTCTCAAATGCAAGATTCCTAAGAGCGCTGCTTTTTCTAAATACTAAACAAAAAAAAAAAAAATGCATTGCACCTCGGAGGAATAATGCAAAGACAAGCAATAAAATACTGCAAACTCGTCTCCAATTTTCCTCTTACAGGCCCATGGAAAGCCTGGCCAATTTGTGCTCTAATTCCAGCAGATCACGACTTCCATTAGGCGGGTAACTGCATGTCCATTACCCTCCACTTGAGGAGAGCACGGCACCTTCCCCGCCCGGCACCTTCCCCGCGGTCTCCACCCCCATAATGAGGGGCCTCCGTCTGCAAAGTGGTTCAAGCGATACAGGCGTTCGGTTTCGCCGTGTCCTTTGGTCGGAGACGGGCGAGGCGTCCCATTAGCTCCACGTGACGGAGGACAACACGGAGGTCCGCGAGTCGGGTCACTCGCTCGCCTCACACACCAAGTTTCCCAGCCGGCTCCGAGGTCATTGTCCGCCCAGGGGCCCTGGAGCCCCCGACCTGCAGTTGCCGGATGCCGGGGACGCGCCCCTGCTGTCCTACAGGCAGGGGAGGTCCGGGGGGGTGTCCATGCTCTTCTCTGCCACAGCCCAGAGGCCCTGTCCGCGCCTTGTCCTTCTCAGATCTCTCACTTCTGCGCTCTGCTCTGCTGACAAAGGGGCCAGAGGTCACTTTGCTTCTGAAAGTTCCCATTAGGACCCTGTGCTGGCTCAGGAGTCTCTCTTTGTCCAACAAAACCCAATTCCACCCGCCCCCCTCCCCAAAGCATCCCACGGGGCACATGGATGGCCCGCCACCTGGGAAAGCTAAGAGATGGAGAGTCGAAAGCACTGGATCAGACTGGGCATCTCCTGCTGAAGCTGCCGGCGGGGAGCCAGGCGCGCCGGAGGACCCACATCAGAGACGGCTGCTCGCAGACTAATTATTACACCTTTGAGTCTGTGGGTCCTCAGGGCATCCGACCGCAGCTGCTGCTACTCTGCCTAGTAGTCCGTCCAGAACCACAATTAATATGCTCGGCGGCGAGGCCCGGGCCAGGGGTGTGGATTTCGGGGAGTCGAGGTGGTCTACGGGCAGGAAACAGGTTATGGGCTCAGTGGATAGAGCATCAGACCGTCTGCTGTCTGCTGATCGGCGCTCCCGGCACCTCGCCGGGTGGGTGCTGGGCGCCGGGGCTGACCTCCGGCGGGAAGTGCAGCCAGAGGCTAATTAGCATTCCAGCAGCGGCACGGAAACGCTGCCATGCATTCCATCACCACCTAATTAGAAAAGGAGCCGGCCGGGCAGAGGAGAGACGGGCGGGCAAGAGGAAGCTCAACTAGACGGGTGAGAGATGGACGCCTGGGTGGGAACGGGCAGGCTTGGCTATTTCTTCCCACTTCGCCCGAGTGGAGAAATAACTAGAGACGTTTCCTTCGGATATGCGACTGGAGTTTATTCCTCAACTGCAGAGCTGACACCCCACCAGCTGGCACCAGCCAAGAAAGATTCAAAAGAGATCAAATAAGAGTCCCCTTCATCGCCCCGCTGGCATGGCCCAGTGGTTGAGCGTCGACCTAGGAACCAAGAGGTCATGGTTCGATTCCCCGTCAGGGCACAGGCCTGGGTTGCAGGCTTGATCCCCAGTGTGGGGCGTGCCGGAGGCAGCCGATCCATGATTCTCTCTCATCATTGATGTCTGTCTGTCTCTCTCTCTCTCCCCCCCTCTCCCTTCCTCTCTGAAATCAATAAAAAAAGAGTACTCGTCACCCATGACCAAAGGACCCCGGTCAGCCCGTAACCACTCCTTCTCTCCAGGGCCAGGACCTCAGGGGGTGCGGGGGTAAGAGCAGCCCAAACGTGGTCTTGCTCACCTGCTTTCTGGCTTTCTCCTCCCGGGCCTGGGCTTTCATCTGCTGAACCTCCAAAGAGTCGGCCTTCCTCCTCCTCATGAAGAGGTCATGGTTCCCAATGCACAGCTGCAGGATCTGTGGCCGAGGAAGCGGGAGAAACGGGAAACCCACACATTTACGCCATTGCCCGTGGTCTGAGGGTCCCCGTGGGCAGCAGGAAACCTGAGAGGGAAGCGTGGAGAGAGGCGCCAAACCCCTGCTTGATGGCCTCTAGCGCTCTCTGCTCCGGAGACAGCGCACTGAAGGTGCCTCAGATGTGCCAGGGGACACAAATCACAGAGAGAAGCCCAATGGGCGTGGCTCCGTGGTTAAGAGTCGGCCTAGGAACCAGGAGGTCGGGGTTCGATTCCCGGTCAGGGCACATGCCCGGGGTTTCGGGCTCGATCCCCAGTGGGGGGCGTGCAGGAGGCAGCCGATCAATGATTCTCTCTCATCATTGATGCTTCTATCTCTCTTTCCCTTCCTCTCTGAAATCAATAAAAAAAAATGTATATATTTTTAAATCACAGGTGAGAAATAGAAGACACGTTAGCAGGTCTTCAGTCTGCCGGTCAGGGAGGCTAGGAAAGCTCACTCAGTAGGTTGGGCTGGGACAACAGGTCATTCATGTGGAAAAATATAAAGTCGGATCCTTCCCTCACACCATATGCAAAAATGAGCTCCAGAGGATGAGAGACTTACATGCGAAGCTCAAGCCCTTGAAACTTTCTAAGAGAACAGAGAAGAACAACTGGCCCTGGCTGGTTTGGCTCAGTGGATAGAGCATCGGCCTGCGGACTGAAGGGTCCCAGGTTCGATTCCGGTCAAGGCCACATGCCTGGGTTGCGGGCTCAATCCCCAGTGTGGGGTGCGCAGGAGGCAGCCAATCCATGATTCTCTCTCATCACTGATGTTTCCTCTCTCTCACTCTCCCCTCCTCTCTGAAATCAATAAAAATATATTTTAAAAAACATCTTTATGATCCCAGGATAAGGAAAGACACAAAGGATTAAGGAAAGGACGGATACATTCTTCTACATGAAAATCGAAGAAGTTTTCGCCCTGGCCAGGTAGGTCAGTTGGTTGGAGTGTTGTCCCGATTGGCCGAGGTTGTGGGTTCAATTTCTCAGGAAAACTAGAGCTTTCGGTCACAAAAGCCAGGATCTCAACTCACCAACTTATTAACACGAAGCTTTGAGGAGTTAAACTTGAAGACATCGATCTTCTTATCCAGCGGCTTAATAGTAAACTGAAAGAAGAAAGCGGAAAACGGCTTCGGTTTGACGGCCTGGAATGTTCCCACCAACTAGGGATGCACATGGAAGCAGCAGCCACCCTGGCAAAGAGCCAGCACCAGGCTGTGCCACGCCCTGGCTTGCGGGGGCCCAGGCACGAAACCACGCTGAATTAGAGGCGCCTGAGGACGCAAGTCCAGGGCTGTGGGAGTTCAGGATCCTGGAAGGTGCGTTCTCGGCACCGTCGTGGGCTCAGAAACCTGAAATGTAAACCCTTGACAGGCCCACGCTCCGGGCTAACACTGGGAGGGCCACGCCAGACTCTAAGTCAGGGGCCCTCAAACTACGGCCCGCGGGCTACATGCAAATACAAATATTGTATTTGTTCCCGTTTTTTTTTTTTTTTTTTTTTTTTTTTTTTACTTCAAAATAAGATATGTGCATAGGAATTTGTTCATAGTTTTTTTTTTTTTTAAACTATAGTCTGGCCCTCCAACGGTCTGAGGGACAGTGAACTGGCCCCCTGTTTAAAAAGTTTGAGGACCCCTGCTCTAAGTCATGGCCCTGACTTAGGCCCACAACCTAGTGGAACTAGACTAACCACAGGCAATTACTCGAGAAGCCACATCACCTATTAGTGCCTCGTTGGGGGGCACAAATCACAAATGTGCTGGGGGATTCAGAGTGGATCTACCATAAGAAGGAGGGGACTTAAGCTGGTGAAGAATATGTACAGAAGTTAACAGATAGGATGGCTCGGCCGGTGTGGCTCAGTGGTTGAGCGTCAACCTAGAAACCAGGAGGTCACGGTTCGATTCCCGGTCGGGCACATGCCCAGGTTGCGGGCTCGATCCCCAGGGTGGGGCATGCAGGAGGCAGCCGATCCATGATTCTCTCTCGTCATGGATGTTTCTACCTCTCCCTCTCCCTTCTTCTCTGAAATCAATAAAAAATATAGATTTTTTTTTATAAAGAACAAGTGGCAACGGTTGTTTTCAACCATTCCTGATGAGACCAGACAGGTCCTCTGTTTCAAAGATGCACTTTTAAAAATGGGTATCCATTCCCAAGAGCCACCTGCTATGCAGACAAATAGGTTTGGAAAGATCTGTTCTCGGGCGTTTCTTTCCCGTGTTATATTGTCGCACGACGGGCTAGCACGAACGAGGACAGAAAACAATCCTCTGTGTAGCTTTCGGTCAAGTTAATTTAGAAGTGGTATTGCCTCCGTGTGGGCTGCTGTTTGTGAGTTTCATAAGCTTGTTTTTGGCCTCGCTGTCAGATCCCAGAGCTGTCAGCGGGAAACCACACGTGGTGTGGAAACCGCGGGCTCTGCGCCATGCCAGGGCCGCACAGAGGATCAATGAGTCGCTTAAAATAAACCAACGTGCCCTGGCCGGTTTGGCTCAGTGGATAGAGCGTCGGCCTGCGGACTGAAGGGTCCCAGGTTCGATTCCGGCCAAGGGCATGTACCTTGGTTGCGGGCACATCCCCAGTAGGGAGTGTGCAGGAAGCAGCTGAATCGATGTTTCTCTCTCATAGATGTTTCTAACTCTCTATTCCTCTCCTTTCCCTTCCTCTCTAAAAAAAATAGAAATAAAAAATAAAATAAAATAAAATAAACCAACGTTTCTGTGTTGGTTTAATAAAATAAACCAACGTTTCTATCTCTCCCTCCCTCTCCCTTCCTCTCTAAAATCGATAAAAAATGTATTTAAAAAAAAAAAGAAGAAGAAGAAGAAGCTCAAGCTGTCTCGTCAAGTCTGGACAAGCAGATCGCAACCTCGTATTAGAAACGGGGGCCTGGTGCTCGTCTCCGGGAGCTGCTCCCAGGAAGAGAAAGCAGGAAGCCTGCCTGGGGGAGGCGGCTCCGCGGGCCACACAAACTGTCAGTTACTCCACGCTCAGCGACCTGGCTGCGCGGGCGCCAGCGTGGCGTTGGGCACTGTCCGGCCGCCCTCCTCTGCCTGGTGCCCTGTGAGGTGGCTTCAGGGAACCTGGAGTGCAGGCCCTGCAACCCCACTCCCCGGACACGGGTCACCTGATGCCTCTGCGTCACTGCTGCCTGTGATGTGACACGGGAAACCCAAACCCGGCCGTACTCTCCCAGCAGCGTCCCTGTGAGGACGAGCCGGGGTGAAGGGGCCTGTACTACGTCACCGTCCCCTGCGGCGTCAGCCCCTCACACTGCAGCCCCCTCGTGACGTCACTAGACCTTCCTGGAGGGCTCAGACAGGATTTTCTACATCTTCGCTTCCCCCTACAAAACCTAAGGCAACACAGATGCTCAAGAATTCCTTTAAAACTAACAGAGAACGAATAAGTGAACAAACCAATGCGTGCAGGATTATAGCGTTTGGGAGATGCTGTGTAGAAATACTGGAATTCTAAGAGTGTTGATCTACGCGATTTAAACTTAATTATTCTCAAATTCCGGTAAGCAGGTTAGCCTGATATCATTATTTATTGTTGATACTCTGACACACACACACACACACACACACACTCACACCCCCACCATACGTATCAAGCTGGACACAGAGAAAGGGTTTAATACCTACCACACTTAAAATGCAAAGAGAAATAGGAAGCCAAGTAATAAGAAAAGGTGGCGTTTGGGGTTGGTTTACTGTTTGTCCTTTGGGGTTCAGTTCTGACAGGTTGAGCCCCCAGCCTCTTGTTAGCAGGGAGGGGGCGGAGGGATGCTATTTGAAAATAGAATGCCAATACTATCCTGTAAATGCTCTAAAAATCAATAACCAAACACCCATAGCCTGGGCAGGGAATGACGTTCCTGTCACAGGAGAAGAGGGGCCGGGGACCCCTCAGCCAGGAGGCAAGATGGGGAAGGCCTGCGGCCGGGCCCCCGGCGCGCCTGCGAGCAGACAGGCCCTACCTCCTTGTCGCTGTAGGAGATGTTGCGGATTTCGTTCCACGGGAAGGAGATCTTGGGGGTCAGCCTGTTCTCGGGGTCGTAGATGTGAAGCCCCAGCGCGTCCACGCCGAGCAGCAGCTCCGTGCCCTTCTTGTTCTGTGGATTCAACAGAGAGCAGCCGCTGTCAGCTCCGGCCGAGGCCGGAGGTCTCGTTCGTCTTCCCACGGGGCCTGGCCCACAGTGTGACAGATGACAAGCTTCGGCAGGTCCCCGCAGAAGCCACGGCTCTCGTGTCACCCAGGGGGGCCTCCAGCTTCCTGAACCGGGGCAGGTGGAGACACAGCTGCACCGTTCTTATGACCTACGTGTCCCCAGAGAGGGACGGCTGGAGGCGCCTGTCGCTGGCTTGATGGCTGAAGCAGCAGCAATCTAAGCACTGCTAACCTCCGATTAAACAGCCAGGCTATCAGAGATGTGAAATAAAAGCCTGTAAGATGAATCATTTCTTATATTAAAAGAAAAAAAACTGTTGGGCCAGCCGGCGTGGCTCAGTGGTTGAGCATCGACCTACGAACCAGGAGGTCACAGTTCGATTCCCGGTCAGGGCACATGCCCGGGTTGCAGGCTTGATCCCCAGTGTGGGACGTGCAGGAGGCAGCCTATCAATTGATTCTCTCTCATCGTTGATGTTTCTATCTCTCTTTCCCTCTCTCCCTTCCTCTCTGAAATCAATTAAAATACATATATATATTTTTTAAGTGTATTTTAATGTGATAAAGCAAATAAAGTGTTCATTGTAGAATCTACGCAGTGCGTTTATATGGGTAATCGTTGCAAAAACATTCTTTCAACTTTCCTGTTTGTTTGAAATTTTTAATAATAAAATGTTGGGAAAATATATCAAAATGAATGATATGCAAATGACACCTCCATGAGGCTGTTTAAAAATTTAGTTGATTGACTACCCCTGTGCTCTATACCTCCGGATGGCAGCCCTGGTCAGCGGTCAGAGCCGCCCGAGGGCCAGCGCCCTGGACCCCACGTCACCGACCCGGCTGCGGTCCAGAGGCCACATCCTCCGGCTGCAGGTCCGCCCGTCCGCCCGCCCGCCCGCGCTGTGGTCTGGCCTTTGTATGACGGTGGCAGGAAGCTCCCTGCACAAGGACCTAACGTGTGTGACCCCTGGCCGACAGCAAGGAGACTAAACCAGACTCAAGGGCAGGAAGACAGATCTGCAGACTGAGAAGGCGCCTGGACCGTGAGGGGAAGTGGCGACCTAACAGCAGGAGGAGGGGCGCTCCAAGGTTCATTTCTCTTCTCCTTCCAGCACCCCAAAGGCAGGTGCTTCCTCCGCTAGTCCGCAAAGCTCCGGAAACTACGTATTATGTTAACACGAGCGAGGCTTGGTACTCTGAAAACCCATGGTACCTTCTGGAAGACGAGGTATTTTATTATGGTTTATTTTCTCTTAGTTTGGCTTTTAAAAAAGAAAGAATCCCACCCTCTGCCTTCTATCATTACGACTCCAGCATTTCAGATAGAGACGGAGTCTCAAACAGCCCCTTTAAAATTGCTTTCAGTACACACAGTGATGGGGAATGCAGGAACTCGAACACAAAAGACTACGATGGCCATTAGCTTTGTCTGTTGCGTAACATAAGAAACCACACACACACAGAACGGTATCGGACGGCTTGACGCAACGGCTGTTTCAGGATTGCAAAACACCAATTTTCTTTGAATCGAGGCGGTGGGCATTATGGAGCAAGAGGCATTGGGGCTGACAACCCACGGAAACGCGTTGAAATTGGTCCGGCCCAGAGGAAGCCAAACAATGAGCAAATTCAAATGAATGAAACTTCAGAAAATAACCTTCTGCATTATTATGGAAAATCTTTTAGGCACCTGCTGACTAGATGACATCACATAACCTGTCGGTGTGTGCCTTGTTTTAAGCAAAGTAATCCATTTAAAAATCTGTATTTAGAAGAAAAAAAAATCAAGTAGACAGCTTACCCTAGACCCGTGGTCGGCAAACTGCGGCTCGCGAGCCACATGCGGCTCTTTGGCCCCTTGAGTGTGGCTCTTCCTAAGCCTTAGGAGTACCCTAATTAAGTGAATAACAATGTACCTACCTATCTAGTTTAAGTTTAAAAAATTTGGCTCTCAAAAGAAATTTCAATCGTTGTACTGTTGATATTTGGCTCTGTTGACTAATGAGTTGGCCGACCACTGCCCTAGACTATTTTAAATGTGTTCCAATGTACCCAGATTTAATATAACATTTACAGGGACCCCAAAAAGGAGAGCCAACCATACCGTGATGGTCGCTTTACCATCTACGCATCTGCAGTTTGGAGCTGGCGATGAAATACCTCAGTGGATTCGCAGGAATTCCTCTGCAAGGAGCATCTAGCAGGCTAGAAAGGCCCAGCCGCAGACTGCAAACAAAGGCCATCCTGACGCAGGAGCGATTGGCTCCCAGAGGACCGTGGACAATTAATGGTCTGAATAAAAATCCAATTAGCCTGCCAGTGAGAACAAGAGCCCACGCCCACGCGGAGCAGTGAGATATAAAATCGGCTTTACTCTCCTCGTGCCCTTGGGGAAGGAAGTACTTACAGGTGCTCCCTGCGGGCCCGGACCTCACGGAGCCGGATGGAAATAAGCAAATGTTGCCCTCAAGCATTCAGACAGGTTTCTGCTCAGCCCGGGACCAGCCCCAGACCCCAGAGGCTCTACCGACACTTAATTACCTCGGATCTAATTGAAGCCCCCAAAATAGACAACGAGGCTGCAGGACCCTGTCCCCTTCTCTCCTTCACCACTGAACCGTGCAAGAGTCTCCCATCCAGCCCCAGCTCGTTTGGCTCAGTGGACAGAGCATCGGCCTGCAGACTGAAAGGTCCCGGGTTCAATTCTGGTCAAGGGCACATGCCCGGGTTGTGGGCTCCATCCCCAGTAGGGGGCGTGCAGGAGGCAGCCGATGGATGATTCTCTCTCATCATTGATGTTTCTCTCTCTCTTTCCCTCTCCCTTCCTCTCTGAAATCAATAAACACATATTTTAAAAAACAAAAAAAGCATCTCCAATCCAGAATGAGAAAGGAATGCATTTCTGCAGTCGGGCCCTGGGTCTGTCTCTGGTTGCACACAGGGAACTTGGAGAAGCTTCCACGTACCCGGATGGCGAAGTAGTTCACGCCGTACATCTCCAGGTCCTGCGCTATCTTCAAATATTCCATCTCGGCCTCGTCCCTGTGGGGAAAGGAAAGGGGAAGTGAGCCAGAGCAGACCCAGGTGACGCTCCTCCTGACCGGAGTCCATGCTACACAGCGACGTCCAGCAGGCTCTCCCATCCGCATCAACCTAGGAGAACAGGCCTGGCTGGTCTGGCTCAGCGGCTAGAGCGTCGGCCCTCGGACTGAAGGGTCCCGGGTTCCATTCCGGTCAAGGGCACGTGCCCGGGTTGTGGGCTTGATCCCCAGTGGGGGCCGTGCAGGAGGCAGCTGATCAATGATTCTCTCTCATCATGGATGTTCCTATCTCTCCCTCTCCCTCTCCCTTCCTCTCTGAAATCAATAAAAATATATATTTTTTTAAAAATTAAAGGGAATGAAAAGATGATCAGTTCCTAAAGTGATCAGGGAAGTGCTGATTAATATTTAAGATACTTTTTACCTTTTAGATGATAAAAATTGGGTTGATAAAAACAGGTGTTGGGGAGAGCATGGGGGCGTGGAGACACACACTGCTGATGGGCACGTAAGCAGGGACCACCTTTTTGGGGGGCAATTGGGTGGCGCCTGTCAAAACTCAAAATGCATCCTTCTGACTCAGCGGCTCTTCTAAGGAATCCACGGACAGGTCACTCAGCCCATTATGTAACGATACAACACGGTACAACTGCAGCACGTTTTGTAAGAGTGAAACACCTCTAGCTACTCCAAATGCCATGGGTAGAGAAATCAGCGCAAGAGCTGTGGGATATCTCTACGGTGGAATTCTCAACATGGAACGAAATCACCAACGCATACAGGCCCGCACACCCCAGCAGGCAGGGAGTACCCACGCTCACAAGCGCTGGGGAAAGGATTCCTACAAAACTGAACATGCTCCTCGCTCTCTCTTTTCTTTTACACGAGAGGCCCGATGCACGAAATTCCTGCAAGAGTACTCGTAGGCCTTCCTTCCCCCGGCTGCTGGCACTGGCTTCCCTCGCAGCCCCAGCTTCATCTGGAAGGTCAGCTGGAAGGACGTCCAGTCTAATTAGCATATTACGCTTTTATTATTATAGATGCTACAGTCATGCACTTTGTTCAACAAGCATGTCCTAGTTTTGTAGTTTTGTTTTGGTGTTTTTTTTTAAAAAAGCCCATGAAGAAATATAAACCCAAAAGGAAGCCGCCTCACCTGGCCCGGCCTCGGTGCTCCGCGTACCAGGCTGTGATTCTCTCCTCCCACATTTCTGGAGTCATCTGATACAGATTTATTACCTAGAGAAAGAGAGAGCAACATAAAAAACCCACACCCACAGGGAGGTTCGGTATCGTGTGCCATGTTTATCATGACGCTTCACTTCGACAAAACAGCACGGCTATTTTCTTCTTTCTTTCTTTTTTTAAAATATGTTTTTATTGATTTCAGAGAGGAAGGGAGAGGAAGAGAGAGATAGAAACATTAATGATGAGAGGGAATCATTGATTGCTGCCTCCTGCATGTTGGACCGAGCCCGCAACCCAGGCACGTGCCCTTGACCGGAATCGAACCTGGGACCCTTTGGTCCGCAGACCGATGCTCTATCCGCTGAGCCAAACCGGCCAGGGCAGCACGGCTGTTTTCCAAAAGCCACGCACAGGGAGCCAGTCGCACGCAGGGGTGGGCGTGTCAACAGGCACCATGCAGTGTGAGTCACAACTCGGGCAGCGGTGCCACCCTTCAGGCCTAGGTGCCCGCCTTGCTGGGCAGGGCCCCTCCCCCCGTTCCTGGGCTGTGTGTCCCAGAGGGAGGAGCTCAGTATCTTGGGCTCACTGATCTGGGGCCGACCTGCTCGGCCAGGCTGCGTGTGCTGCGGCCTTCGCCTGCACAGAAGCCGTCAGAGGGGCAGGGAGAGCCAAGCCGAGGTGAGGAGCAGGCCTGTATTCCGGACGAGTGGAGCTATCAAATCAGAAGCAGCAAAAGGGAGAGAGGGCCTGCTTCTGCGGCTAATGAACAGGATGAACAACACCGAGGATGAAAAACTACAACGCCCACCCCTGACTCGTCTCCTCTCGGCACCCCCCTCGGCTGCTAAGCGCTCGGCTCCCTGGGCTGAACGTGTGCCGCTCCACACTCCTTCCCGGGAATCACGGACGCTCACCAACCTTTGACGAAAGGACCGTTTGCAGGCCGTGCGAGTCCTGGCAGCCCCAAACTCATTCCATGAACCTTTGCATTTTTAATATTCTTAACAGAGATTCCATACTCTTTCCTCCAGATTGATTACAACCCCGGCCGGCGTGGCTCCGTGGTTGAGCGTCGACCTATGAGCCAGGAGGTCGGGGTTCGATTCCCGGTCAGGGCACATTGCCCGGGTTGCGGGTTCCATCCCCAGTGAGGGATGTGCAGGAAGGAGGCAGCCGATCAATAATGCTCTCTCATCACTGATGTTCGTATCTCCCTCTCCCTCTCCCTTCCTCTCTGGAATCAATAAAAATAAATATATTTTTTAAATGAAAAAGAAAGATCGATGACAAAACATTCATAATAACGTCCTTGCCACGTCCTTCCGTTATCCCTTCAAGTCCGTCGGTTCGCTGTCCTACAGGCCACACACTTGCGATCTCTTCCCAGACAGGGAACAGGATGCCTTACCCTTTTTGGAAGCAATTCCTCTTGGGCCAGAAATCCCCGCTTGTGAACAGAGGGGTCGTAGTCGCCGTACTGGAGAGAGAGAAGAGGGGGGGAGAGCGAGCAATTGAGATTCGAGAGACAACTGTCATTTCTGAACGGCTGGGCTCCAGCCCAATTCCCTCCCAGCTCCAGGGAGCAATTCAATCCGGACGACCAGCCCAGATTTCAACCTTGCTGGTGTATGATCCCTGAATGAAAACTCAAAGCTGATCACATCTCTGAACGCCGTGGCGTAATCCCCGCGGGCGAGGCGCTAATGAAAACGCGACGTTCTGTTCGTCGGGAAAGGGAGCTGTGGTTTCTAACGGTCAGAGAAAGCGGCCGCTCCGGGAGCATGAGCTTCGGAGATGAAGCGACGAGAAACGCGACTGTGGCCCTTGCGATGAGCAAGGTGTGATAAGAGCCTTACCTGCTAATGGCTTCTAAGTGGCTGGTGACCAAGCTGACGGCCGGGGGGAGGGGGGAGCTGGGATGGGAATATGGCTGGCGCCGTGTTTAACAGCTTTCATTCAAGGCTCGGGAAAATGCTCTGGGAAGACGGGACGCCAGGGCTGTCACTCACGTTTGTCATCCAGACAAAGACACGCGTGAAAGGGGAACGGGCTTTCCTAACGCTGCAGGGCAGCTCTCCGCAAGGGCCGGGCGGGGCCCTGCGCTGCCACGTGTTCTCCCAGGACAGGAACGCGGAGATTTACTTTCCGATCTAAGAAAAATAATCCTTTTCTTTCTTAGGACACTTAAGCCTGCCCAGCAAATAATGAATAAAACAAAATAAGATGGAATTTTAAAACAGACACGAACTGGGAAACCAAGAGAATAGAACAATCAAAACCCGATTCTGGTCAATCAGCATTCGGTGGCTTTTCTTGGGGCCAAACCCACAAAGCTCGGTATTTTAGGAGGATCGTCTATAAACATGTATCCGTTCAGCCACCAGCAATGGGAAAAAGCAGAAGAAAGGTCGAGCGCAAGCTGTTGGCTCCGGACACCACTGGCTCGGGCCGGAACGCGGCCCGCCTGCCCTGTCACTCCCAAAGAGCCCCTAGTGCAGCGGTTCTCAACCTGTGGGTCGCGGCCCCTTGGGCGGCCGAACGACCCTTTCACAGGGGTTGCCTAAGACCATCCTGCATATCAGATATTGACATGACGATTCATCACAGTAGCAACATTACAGTTATGAAGTAGCAACCAAAATAATGTTATGGTTGGGTCACAACCTGAGGAACTGTATTTAAAGGGCCAGAAGGTTGAGAACCACTGCTCTAGTGGGGCTCCTGGTGTGTTTTCCAAGTGAAGTCACACCCCCAGCCACAGACACTCCCCCCGTGGGGGCTGAAAGGTGGCTTGTCAGCAACCTTAACTCGGGCCTCATTCCCACACCGCCCTAGGATAGAAGCCCCACGAATTACTATTTCTCAGGAATCTCATAATCATCGGAGGAGCGGCGGAACGGCATTGCATCGTCTTCTGCGTGTTAACGGGATTAATCTGTCGAATGTAAACGTTCAAAATGTGCCGCAGATTCTGTAGCCCCGTCCAGGCATTTCTCCGTTTCGGGAACGGGCAGGGACCTGGCTGGTCTCGCCCTCGGAAAGGCCTGGGGATGGAGTAAGCCAGGAACTCTGAGCTTGCATGCACTGCCTCGGGAGGCGGGTTGCCTAAGGTTCAACCCCAGCTCTTTCACTCATTAGCTGCGACTCTGGGAAACCCGTGACTCGGTTTTCTCATCTGTAAAATGGGGTGATAACAGTATCTACCTTCCAGGACTCTTACGGGGATTCCATGGAATCATACCCAGGACGTTTAAGTTTAAAACACCATGGTCGAGCCATAACCGGTTTGGCTCAGTGGATAGAGCGTCGGCCTGCGGACTGAAAGGTCCCAGGTTCGATTCCGGTCAGGGGCATGTACCTTGGTTGCGGGCACATCCCCAGTGGGGGGTGTGCAGGAGGCAGCTGATCGATGTTTCTCTCTCATCAATGTTTCTAACTCTCTATCCCTCTCCCTTCCTCTCTGTAAAAAATCAATAAAATATTAAAACAAAACAAAGCACGATGGTCGACACGCAGCACTCAATACAACCTGACGTTAAACGATAAAAGCTCAAGCTGTGTCCCCTCTCTGCGTGTTTTCTAATTCGTCCAATGAGAGCGCTGGTCCTAAAGGGTTTGAAGTGGGGGCTGCAGAGTATTCCTGCTGTGGCCTTGAGTAAGGAACATACACGCCCCCCCCCCCCAACCCTCCACTTCCTCATCTGGAAAGCAAGGATCATACAGCGCCTGCCTCATGGCGGGTGGTAAGGATGAAGTAGACAATCCGGGTAGCATTCTGCGTGGTGCCCGGCTCCTAGTTACAAGGTCGAGTATTATTGTTAACCTCTCCATCCTTTAGAACGACACCGGTCACTGCCTGCCTCTCTGATTTTTTTTTAAAAATTTATTATTATTGATTTCAGAGAGGAAGGGAGAGGGAAATAGAAACATCCATGATGAGAGAGAATCACCGATCGGCCACCTCCCACACGCCCCGTGGGGGATGGGGGATGGAGCCCGGAGCCCGGAGCCCGGAGCCCCGCACGCACCCCGGGCCCCACGCTCCATCCACTGAGCCAAACCAGCTAGATTTTTCCAGGGGCAGGATGCCGAAGAAAGCCCTGCTCGTCGCATTTGCATGCCTCTCCAGAGTGCTGACCGGAGTCTAATGCACAAGTAAGCAGATATGCAAAGTTAAGGCTGTAAATTCAGGTTCCGAGGGCTTGTAAGATTAACGATCCACATTATCATGCTGAGCTCCCAGCGACTCCGCTGATCAAATAGGTTACGTCTGAGCCAAGCAGAGGCAGCAAAGACTCGGCTAACAGGGCCCGGGCTAACTCCACTTGCCACATGAAAGCCGCCTGGATGTGTGAGTCGGCTCTTAAATGTGCCTTCAAGAGACAGAAGGAGAAGAAAATCCTTAGGTGGTGGCAGTTGGTAAAGATAAAAGGCAGTCATTCCCCAGCCCGGGTAGAGACGGCGGTCCTCAGCCTTTTATGCACAAGAGCATCCTGAGACTGTCGCCAGGACTGCGCTGCCTGTGGAGCCAACGACGCTGGGGTTTCAAGTCTCTGTGCCCAGCTTCATACTCATAATTTGGATTCTGGGGTTGAAAAAAAAAACCAAAACAAAAAAAACTCCTGAAGCTATATAAACTTCAGGCCCCACAAAACCTGGATCCACCCCTGATATAAGGCAACTGAATTTAAATTCAAGGCAGGAGTTCACCACTTATGGGATGCCTGGGAGTCCATTCTTAACGTTAAGCAGATATTGAATATCCTTCTGGATGTTAAATACTCTCCCCTGCCTGTATGCACGGAAAATTAGACAAAACGCTCTGAACAGGATCTCACAGAACATAAAAGATGTCATCAATGCATAAATAGCATAAATAATCAGACCCCTACCGCACCTCAGTCACTAGAACACAGATGGATTAAAGCCTTAAACCAGTGGTTCTCAACCTTCCTAATGCTGCGGCCCTTTAATACAGTTCCTCATGTTGTGGTGACCCCCAATTTCATTGTTACAAATTGAACATAATTAAAGCATAGTGATTAATCACAAAAACAATATGTAATTATATATGTGTTTTCCGGTGGTCTTAGGCGACCCCTGTGAAAGGGTCGTTCGACCCCCAAAGGGGTCGCGACCCACAGGTTGAGAACCGCTGCCTTAAACCATCAATGAAAAGCCAACAAAATACCAGAACAAAATGTAGCAGGACATGTATATGATCACGGTGGGGGAAGCCATTCTAAAAGTCACTCAAAACATCAAAAGACTGACAGTCTGACCCATAAAAAAATAAAAAGATAAAAGGTTAATCCCCATCATAAACGGAGCTCCTATAAATCAACGAGAACAAGATAAACAGTAGAGGAGAAAAACGGGCGAATCATACACGCCAGACTCGCAGGGGAAAGCCAATCTATGAAAAGACGCTCAGCCCCAATGGTAAGCAAGGAAATGAAAACTTCTAAAAATCTATTTTTTTTTCCTGTCAGATTAGCAAAAATGTAAAAGACGGACAGTGTGAGGATATGGAAAACAGGTATTCTCACACACTGTTCTTAGAAGTTACGGTGGAGGGCAATTTGGCCACTTCTATTTTATTTTTTTTTAATTGAGATAAAACTTACATGCATACAATTCACCGTTTGCAGCGTACGATTTCGTGGTTTCCAGCATATTCAGAATGCCGTGCAACTATCACCACTAATTCCAGAATATTTCTGTTGTCCCCAAAAAACACCTCATACCCACGAGCAGTAGTAACTCCTGATTTCCTCCCTCCACCCCATCGCCACCATGAGAGCTGCTTCCTGTCTCTACGGGGTTGCCCACGGCGGACATTTCATAGAAGTGGAATCACACACTCCGCGGCCTTCGCGTCGTTATTTACATTTTTAATGTTCTTGCCCTAACTGGTTTGCCACCTATACTTTCAAATTTTTTTTTAAATGTTCTTATCCTTCGACCCAGTTATGCCGTGTCTTGGTATCTATCAGAGAAACGTTGTTCACATGCTCATATTCACGAGTGTTTGCTACAACCGTCTAAATAGAAGAGCCCTAGCTGGTTTGGCTCAGTGGATAGAGCGTCGGCCTGCGGACTCAAGAGTCCCAGGTTCGATTCCAGTCAAGGGCATGTACCTGGGTTGCGGGCACATCCCCAGTAGGGGGCGTGCAAGAGGCAGCTGAATCGATGTTTCTAACTCGCTATCCCTCTTCCTCTCCCTTCCTCTCTGTAAAAAAAAAAAAAATCAATAAAATATATATTAAAAAAAAATAAATAAATAGAATAGAAAGAAAATCAAACCTAAATATCTCCCAGTAAAGAGAGATTTAAACAACCCAGAGTCCCTCCGTTTTATGGAATACTGCTCAGTGGTTTTAAAACATGAGACGGATCTACCTGTTCTTGCAGTTTTCAGTGATAAGGGCACCTTGTGCAGGACTCCCTCTGGAATATAGTCGCCCAAAGGGAGGGTTCAGGGGTTGGCGGGGGTGTCTGCTCACCTGACCGCCCCTCCCTCGCCCCTCACCCTACAGAGGCCACGCCAATGCACAGACCCTCCCGGCAAGTAGATGAGCTTAGACGGCGCTTCTATTGCGTCTGTGGATTTATTGCTCCCTGTCAATCTTATGGGCTTGGAATGCTGCCTTATCGTCGCTCTAATTTCTCTTTCCCTTGATTACTAGTGAGATGGAACATTTTTTTGTTTGTTTTGACTCATCATTCTCATTTTCTCTTCTTTAAAGTGCCCGTTGTTCATATGCCTGGCGCCCATTTTTCTGCTGCCTCTTTTTTATAAACGTTAAGGGTTCTTGACGTTCAGGGATATTGATGAAACTCTACCTCTAGAAACCTACCTTAAGGGGAGAAAGCTTTTGCACGTTTACACAAGGACTCGCATAAACGGATTTTCAGTAAAGCGCTGTTTATAATAGAGTGTGGAAAGCAGGA
>NW_005873605.1:16377-23068 GCF_000147115.1 Myotis lucifugus | reverse complement strand
CCAGCACTTTTTGACTCCCTGGCCCCTTCCTTTCCTGTCTAGACATTCATGGCCTCTGTTTCCCTGCTCACCACACACTTCCCACACTGTACCTGTCTCTGGGGCCAAGCAGCGGGAGGAAAAAGAGACAAAGCAATGAGGCTTTTGCCTACACTCTGGGACCGTAGTTCCTCTAGTCAGAGAGCAGGATTAGCCTCCCGTGAGTCCCAGATGCCTGCCTAGCACGGCTTCTCCGTGGGGTTGCCTGATAACTGGGAGAGAAAGAACGGAGAAACCCAACAAAAAGTCCCTGGTTCTCCGCCGTGGCGGGTGGCTTGTAGGAGCCTCCTTTCCTGCTCCTTAGACCAGAAATTGCGGCCTCTTCTTGGATCTCTGAGTCGTGTCCACACGCGGTGCATGGCTCTGTGTTTCAGGCCCCTGCGAGCTCGTTGCAGGGGGGCTGGGGGCTCCGGGAAGCTCACTGCAGCTGCCTGTGCTCTGGGCTTGGTTTCCTTCTCTGCTGCTGTTCACTGTTCAGAGTTCTGAGGAGGCTGCTCATGCATCCCATCTGGGTTTTAGTTGCATTCAGTGGAGGGACACAGGAGAGTGTGTTTACAGCAGCTTGAAGAGGCCTGGAAGTGTGTGTGTGTGTGTGTGTGTGTGTGTGTGTGTGTGTGTGTAACATAAAGTGAGAACTTCACCATCTCCCACGTACCTGCAGAAACGGGGAGTGAACCAGGGAGCCCACTTCCGTTGAGTACCAACTTTTTGCCAGGCATTGTGCCTCGGTGCACAGAAACATCACCCTACACCCCTGTGAGGAAAGTGTAGTAGTGTTAGCTCCATGGCATAGTTGGGGAAATTAGCTCAGATTAATTAGTTCAAGGTCATGTAGGCAACAGTGGCAGACTGATTGATGTGTGTCATGGCCTCTCTTAGAAAGATCCAGAAAGGTCGGTGGAAAACAGAAGTGACTGAAGGCTCAGACTGACGTGTGCTTCCCCTCTGTCTGCAGGACGGATGAAAGTGATGCCGTGATCACGCACCCCGGGGCCCTGTGCATCATGGTCCAGCTGCTGCCTCGGCTGTACCATCACGACCACCCCCAGGTACTTGTGATACTACGTCTGCCTTTTTCACGTGGCTGACCTTTGACTCCTCCTGATGGAGACTTGGCTTTCCCACTGGCGCACCTGGCATTAAACGCGATCCTGCCTGGAGGCGGGTCTCGTGGCTTCTGCAGGAAGAGTGGGGGTGGAGGCCCAGGCCCAGCTTTGCCTTGTCTGGGAGTTTAAACGAGGTGACATGTTGTAGGAAGACATGACAACTCGTGGCCTTACTAATCGCCGCCTGGGAATGACAGGGCTGAGGAAGCACGGTGCAGGCCTCCGAGGTCACGGGGAGGGGAGGGGAGGGGAGGAGAAAGCCGGGGAACGGCGAAGGCGGCTGCGTTCACTGGGGAAATTAGTGTTTGGTAAGGAGTGACGAAGGACCAACGCTGTCCCAGTCTGCGTGTCCCTTTGTAATTGAAACCCTTTTCTGGTCCCTGTTTCTCTGCTGACGAGTGACGACACGGTGATGTTCAAACCAACGAGTAGGGAGACATTGAATAGTGACATGAATGTGCCGTATAGTTTGCAACATTCATGGAGAAGCAGCGGATGGGGCTAACATGGATCAGGTTGCTCTTTTAGTTACCGTCGCTGTGTGACAAACTGCTGCCAGGTAACGATGATGGCCATTGTCTCATTTCTGTGGGTCAGGAGTTCAGCAGCCGCAGCCGACACAGCTCACGGCCTCCGGGCACCGCTGGCCTTGCCCCTCACAGCACGGACACCTCCCAGGCTGCTCCGATGCACGGGGCTCCCGGGCGCCTCACTGCTCTGGTCCCCGGGCCTTGGTGTGAGCCTCTGGTAGGATCCCGAGGTCTCTGCCTCGGAGCCCTCTGCGCCTGACCTCGGCCTGTGTCCCTCCAGGTGGATTCTCTGAGCGGCCACATGGCAGCCCAGGGCTCTGAAAGGCACCAAAGCAGGAGCAGGCCGTCTGTTGGTCAGCGTTCAGCTTAGACTCGCGGGAAGGGACACATGCCCCCTGCTGTGTGGGGGGCAGCATGAGTGTACAAGAGGGAGGGGGTGCTGAGGGCCATCACCAAAACTGCCGCCACACTTGCCTGGAGCATCCGACTGAAAGGTAGAGATATTTGATCCCCAACCCAAAAGCCTTCCAGTCATTCAGGTATGTGAGGTCTGGACCCTCCTTTCTTTGCCTGGGCCTTCAAGACAGGCCTCTCTGGGGCCTCCTGGACACTGGAACACACTCCGATGCAGGAACGCTTTCACCAACAGGAGAATGTCCCTGCTTCGCGTGTGCTTGAGGCTCAGGGGGCTTTGTAACTTCCTCGGGTCTCGGCTGCTGAGGGGAGACGTGAGACACTCCCAGGCCCACGGCCAACATGTGTTTGGTGAACGGGCCTCTCACCTCCGTGGCTCTCGCGGGACGCAGGCCATGCAGCCTGCGCGTCCTTCCAGGGGTCTCCTCATGTGAGGAGCTGGCTCCGTGGCTGTGGTTGGTACCATGGATGGACTTGCAGTGAGAACTACGCCGGTGGTTGGGATGGTCCTAGCACTCAGACGGCTGCTCCTGGTGCTCTGTGCAAACTCCCCCACGGCACCGCCTGATGGAGTGGCTCAGAGGACAGTGCCCAGCCCTCCTGGCTCCTAGCGCCTCAGGAGCCTGGGTTTCAGATAAACCCATGAGCTGCCACATTAGTATATGGCAGGAACTCCCTCTCAGTCTAGGACGGTAATTAGACAAGTTAAGAATGAAAATGAAATCCCATTTGGTATGTGACTTTTCTCTATTCAGGTCACAGTAAATAATTTAGGAAAAGTGTAATTTCTCCTATCTTTAAAATATACAAATGAAAGGTAGTGGTGCATTTTCTCAAATATTTTCTGCAGATGCCAAACCAGTGCTATTCAAAGTTGGATAATTGCAGTAATTAATTTCTGAGGGGGGGGGGGTGAGCCTCATAACAGCAAATAGAAGAGTAAGTCAAGTGAGAAATAACCCACACGAGGAAACGCTGGAAAGGGCTGCAGTGCCGCGGGTTTTGTTGCAGAAAAAGGAGCAGGAAAGGAAGTGCCAGTAGAGGGCAGTGTTATTAAGAAGATGGACTGTGAGTTCCCACTGGGCTCCCTGTCTTCTGCTCTGTTCACAACCCAGAAGTGGTTTGCTTTTTCCCCAGAACACTAGCACTGCGAGCTGCTCTGGGAAGACCCGCCAGAGGGCCTGGTTTCCTCCTGTGCCATCCCCGGCATTAAAGCTGGGCTTGGGAACTTGGCGTGAATGCTGCTGTCCCAGCACAAGGCGAAATGGAGTTCAGCTCAAGTCCTCCTGAGGCTGAGTTGGTCCCAGAAAAAAAATAACGAATTGGGAACAGGACAGTTTCCCTTCCCGGGGTGCTCAGCAGCTGCAAGGGTCTTGCCATAGATGTGCTTGCTGCTGCGAGTAACTAGCAACCCCCTCCTAGGTGCCCTGAGGAGCCAGAGATGAGTGTTACAGGGACTCACAGCCCGAGTTTGAGGGTGGGTGGCAGAGGAGTGTAGAAAATGGAAGAGCGTTCTGAGGTCGCCACAAATGTGTGTCCACAGGCCGTGGGACAGAGAGAAGGGAAAGCCAGAGAGGAGGGGACACCGGAGCTGAGCTTACGGAAAAGATGTGCCCATGACAGCAGGTGGGGGAGGAAGGCAAGGAAGCTCAGGCACAGAGGCAGACGCAGAGGAGGCGCCGTTTAGGGCCCCTGGTGAGTTCAGCTGGGCCACGACGGCCCTGTGGGCAGAGAAGCGGTGAGTGGGGCCGGAAGGCTGTTTGAAGCCATGTTAGGAAGGGCTCTGAACACCATGTGAAGAGAAGTGAACTTTATTGGGTTGTCATCCATTGTCGTCACCATCACTACTGTGATGTTTAAATTTTACTTATTGATTTTATTTTATTTTCTTAAAATATATTTTTATTGATTTCAGAGAGGGAGAGGAAGAGAGAGATAGAAACATCAAGGATGAGAGAGAATCATTGATCGGCTGCTTCCTGCACACCCCCTACTGGGAACCGAGCCCGCAACCCGAGCATGTGCCCTGACCAGGAATCGAACCCGGGACCCTTCAGTCCACAGGTTGACACTCTACCCAGTGAGCCAAACCAGCTGGCCTTTATTTATTGATTTTAGAGAGAGGGGAAGGAAGAGAGCGAACCCTGTGGGTGTTCCACTTATCTATGCATTTATTGGCTGGCTCCACATGTCCCTGAGCCCCAGCCTGGGCACAGTGGGATGACACTAACCAGCTGTGCTGCCCGGCCGGGGCACATGATGTTTAATGAGCACCCACTGTATGAAAGCAGGGTGCAGGCTCTGAAGACAGCAGATGCCACTTCACAGCCACAGACCATGGGAAATTATTTAACCCCTTTGATCCTGAACTTCCGTGGCTGTAGTGTGGGGTGATTGCTCCCTGTGGCATTGTCATCAGGAGGAAATGAAGCGATGCTGGAGCTCAGCATGGTAGGCAGACACATCCTCCCAGGAAGCATTGCTGGGTGGTGCAGCGACCGCTTTAGCACGCGTTTTCTCACGTAGTGCCTGTAGGAACCCTGCCAGCAGATAGCACTACTCCCACTTGGCAGATGAGGCCCTGAACTTTGTAGAGGTGAGTGGCAGAGCTAACATCGTAGCCAGTGGCGGTGTCCCTGGGAGAAGGCTCCCAGTCCTCCTGCCTCTGTGCCAGGTGGCCTTTCCTGTAAAGAAGTGGTGGCCAGCCCTAGCTGGTTTGGCTCCGTGGATAGAGCAATGGCCTGTGGACTGAAGGGTCTCAGGTTCGATTCCAGTCAAGAGCACATGCCCAGGTTGCAGATTCGATCCCCAGTAGGGGGCATTCAGGAGGCAGCCAATCAATAATTCTCTCTCATCATTGATGTTTCTATCTCTCTTTCCCTCTCCCTTCCTCTCTGAATTCAATAAAAATATGTTAAAAAAAAAAAAAGAAGTGGTGGCCATGGGAGCTTATTGGGAGCAGCAACAACATCGAGTGGTTGTTGGTACATCCAGGTTCTACTGGAACCTCCTGCCTGGTCTGGTGGCACAGGAAGAAGCTGGGCGAGGCGCTGCATTCGTCTCATTTGTCCCTCAGTTCCGAAAAGGTGCCATTTTCTGGAATTAGCCTGTAATTCACACACGTTGAACTAATCATATGAGTTTCAAATAACTACAATATCGACAGCAGTAATAGCCCTGGAGAGCACCGTGTCAGGCAGGCTATTTACGGAGAGCCATTTCCTCCAACAAGGAAACCGGTAAAGTAGGAGTCTTGCTGTGTTACATTATAACACACTAGAGACTCCAACTATGTTCAGTTTCTGGGTTCCTCGTGCTCTTTCGTTCTGAACCCGAGCCCCAAATACCCCTATTGTTTCTAAGTGGAACGATCTCAGGCCCCAGTCAAGCTCCAGGGACTTCTAGGATAGTCTCCTAAGTAGAGCAGGAGACGAGAGGGTCCAGGCGCGGTGCCGAGGACGGTGGAGTGAGAGGGAAAGTGGGAGGGATGAGCTCTGGCCAATGACCAGGGGACCAGTCTTCTCATCCCCTTTGCCGTCATTATTTCTGTCTCACATAGTCCCCTTCCCTTTTCTGCATCTCAAATTCAGCTGCTCACACTTGGCCTAGGGCACAGGGGTTGCAGACTCAGTGTCTTGGGGCCAGAGAGGTAAAGGAAATGCGTAAGTTAGGCAGGTGTAGAGAGGGAGCGGTAAGGCCTGTGGCTGTAGGGAAGGACCTAAAGGACTCACATCTAATTAGGGAGAAATGAAATAAAAACAAAGCCAAACTATGCCCACCAAATACAACATTTCTGTACGCCATCCGTTTAGGACCCTGTCAGGGAGTACGTTTCCTCCTTATGAGCACACGATGTGGCGTTAAAACCATGGGGTTGGAGTGAGGCCTGGCTTGGTGCCAGGCCTGCCACTCGTCAGCTGTGTGGCCTTAGGAAATGATGTACCTTTTCTGGTCTCTGCACTCGATCCACTGCCTGACTGACTCGCATGGAAGGTGACAGGATGGTGTGGAGGGTCTCAAGCAGCTTCAGCAATGGGTCTGAACCCATGAGGGAACGTTAGCAGTGATAACCACGCTTGTCTCATGTTTCAGGGCAACAGACGCATAGACACACAGTACACCCCGCAGACACACAGGCACACAGACGCATAGACACACAGTACACCCCGAAGACATACAGGCACACAGACACACCACGGACACACAGACAGACAGAAACACAGACACACAGACACACAGTCTGGTAAGGAAGCGCAGAAGAGCGGGTGTGAGGGAGCCCAGGGGCTTCCGTGCCAGGGCAGCAATAATCCACGTGGTGTGAGGACAGCGCGACCCTGAACTGTTTTTCCAGCTGTGCCTATGGAGGTTTGGTGCCAGCCAAAGGGGAGAATGGTGCCCCTGGCCTCTCAAACACATGCAGCTGTGCTGTCCGGAGGCAAGAAAGCAGGATGGTGAGGGCCTGAGAAGCCGCCCCGGCCCTGAGAGGAATGGTCCGGAGAGGAAACACTGGGAGAAGGAGAGCGGGAAGACGCGTGCCGGTTGACTGGTGGCAGAGCATAAAAAGAACAGACAAGAACACGTGGTTACAGGGAAAGCTTAGGA
>NW_005873605.1:12588-16277 GCF_000147115.1 Myotis lucifugus | reverse complement strand
TGAGCAGCTCGGCCCTGGGCTTCGCAAGCAGTGTGTTTGGTTTGAGGTGGAGAGAAGCCACCAGAGCCAGTGGCCTGTGGGAGCCTGACCTGCTGGCAGCGCAGAGGGCCCTGGCCTCTCAGGATGGCGGGAACCGCCAAACCCATGTCGGTGTGTTTCACGGCCAGCACTGTGCGTGTGGCTAGGTTCAGGCAGCCTTTTTGTGGGCAGAGCCGTGAGCACTAGGTCCCTGTAAGCTTTGAGGGTTGGTCTAACACGGGAGGATGGGTTCCAGTTTCACTTGGCTTTGCCGGGATCCAGCTCTCGCGACGCCCCTGCCCTGCAGGAGGATGGGCGCTGCTGTGCACAGCACCCGCCAGGTGCATGGGGCCTGCAGCCTGGAGCTGGCTGGTGCTCTCTGAGCTTCAGCATGGGGCCTGCAGGCAGTGCTTGCCAATGGAGTGGCCTCCAGATTGGATCTCTCAGTTGGAATTCCTGCCCCTCCCTCACCAGGCAACCCCAGCGAGCCAGATTCAGTGTGGGCCTCGTTCCCTTATCTGTGAATGGGCGATAGTAGCGCCTGCACAGGGTGTTTGCCTGAGCTTTAAATGAGCTCCTGTGCGAAAGCATGGCCTGCCAGTAGGAAGCACCGGTGACGTCAGCTGTGTCACTGGCGATGGGACCCGAGGCCAGGCCAGGCGCGTGCTCCTTGCGCTGAGCTGGCTGCTCAGGTGGAGAGCCCTACTGATGGCAGGTGAGGAAAGAGGACTGCAGCCAAGGGGGTGAATAATCCTCAAAACATTTGCATCCTGTAAGCAAAAGTGCTTTCACAGATGCTGTTTCTATCGACTCCCACAAAAAACCTCCTGTGAGCGAGGCGTTTTCATTACGCTCGTTTAGAGCTAAGGAAACAGGCCTAGAGAAAGCACCTAGCCCGTTAGTTAATGTCAGATCAGCACGAAACCTGCTTCTGAGTTGGTGCTGTGTGCCCAGGACCTGGGAGGGGGAGGAGGGAGTGTGGCAGCTGGAGCAACACCAGGCCTGGAGCACAGCCCCCTGTGAATGGACCCTCATCCCTGCAAGAAACTGTGCTCCCTACCGTCTTGCTCAGGGACCTGCTCCAGAGAATCGTGGATGGAAATCTGTTAACAATAACAAACCTGTTTAAAATGTCTCTTAACAAAGAATTGTGTCAGCAGTTTACTTTGTACCAAAGCGATAGAGAAACACAGAGCAAGTGAGCTTCCTGGGTGCGGAAGAGGCCCAGCCACGGGTGGACGGGTCCGGCTGGAGGGTGGTGACAGGTCTCTGGGAGCCCCCGCTGGGCCCCACTGCTCCCTGGCCCAGCTATCTCCATGGTGTTTCAGGTCCCAGGCTGGGCAGGCACCCTCCCGGTGGATGTGTAAGCTGGTCTCCCTGCTGGTTCTCATGCCCCATCTCAGGGCTGACCACTGAGCGGGGGGTAGGGAGGGGTTGGAAGGGGGTGGGCATTGGGTGCTGGGGTGAATGAGCCAGGCTCACAACTGCCCAGGACCCCAGCCTTTCCTGGGAAGGCCATGCTCACACTTGTCCCTTGGTGTCTGCACGAGTGAGCGTGCCCTCTCCCAGACAGACCAGGCCCCCTGCTGCCCGGCTCTCCCTTTCACACTTAACTGGCACCTCACCCTTCCTGCCCCCACTCAGCCCCCTGGGGTGGGGCACCCTATGTCCTGGAACACCTTGTGCCTTGTGCTCGCACTGACGAGGCAGCGGTTGCATCTGAGGCACAGCGATAGGTGCTCTGGAGACGGGGGTGAAGAGCTATGGACTCTGAGGCAGCTCCCAGCGTGGGACGGGGGGAGAGGGAGGACAGGCAGGTGCAGTGCGTCTGCCACAGTGCGGTGCTGCTCATCACTGAGGTGGGAGGGTCAGCGGAGCTTTCTTAGATGAGAGGGCGCGGATTGTGCCTTGACTAACAAGTAGGAGCTCAGCGGAGGACGGGCTGGGAAAGAGCTCTCCCACTTGGGCGTCAGCCGGAAGGGCCTGGTGCAGCCAGCAAAGGGCGTCCAGCAAAGGGCTGGAGCACAGGGGGGCCACGGAGGGGATGGGAGTAAAGTTGAAAGAGACAAATACTTTATAAATATAAGATGCTCCACTTCTGTTACCAGGAAGTGTTGGTCATCATATGTCTGTAATTTGTAAGAACAACAAAAAAAGGCAGCAGGGGTGGAGCAGGCACCCCCACTCATCTCAGTCGGGGTTGCTCACACTGAGCCTAGGCCACCAACTCCGTGCCTAGCAGGCCACGTGGGCACGGCAAGCGAGAACGAAGGAAGCAAGATAAAAACTAAAATAGCTTGTCAAGCAAAACAAACCCGTGGGCTTTATGTATCCTGGCTCCCCATGTGCCTCTCTGATCCTAAAAGCTGAGGTCACTGAAATTGCACTATCTCGCTTCTGAAATCATCAGATAAAGGATATGTCAACCAAATTGGAACAAGCAACTCTGACACATTTGAGTGGCTCGATATAAATTTCTAGTTCTTTTTGAGTGTCTGGGGGAAGCAGACGCTGGTCGTCCGGTGGTTTCTACATGTGTGTCAGAAGCCCATGCCTTCTTGGATGGACTCACCCCACCAGGACCACGTGGGCTCTGGACCAGGAGATAAAGCGGAGAGGAGAGAAATAAAGAAAAATGAACATCCACACTGGACAAGGACGACTTGAAAGCTCAGCTGTTAGGTGGAGAAGGCAGAAGCTCGCAGTGAGCCGCCCCGCAGAGCGCTGGGTGGTGATTTGCCTGGGGACTAGCCTGCGGGCCAATCTGGTGACCCTGCGCGCTCACCACCAAGTCCTAATTGACCACCATCCCTGTCCTGCATCTGCGTCAGGAAAATCAATCCGTTTGTAGGGGAGGCAGTTTCCTGCTACTGCTCATATTTTCACTAAAACCCCATTTTACTGGAACCAACATTGAAAAAAACAGCACATTTTATTCAAAACAAGGCGATATTGGTATTGATGGAGCTGCAGTGATAATGAGGGCGATCGATCTTCCCTCCTCCATTACGGGGCATTGAGCAATTTTGGAGTAAACTTGTGGCATCATTAGGCAAGATCAGCATTTCTCCGTTTTGAAAACTTTTTCTTTTTTGCATATTTAAAGTATTCCTGCCTTGGGGGGGAGGGGGTGTTGGGTGTGGGGAAGAGGGGAAGAAGCAAAACAAACAAAAGAAAGGCCCGGAAAGCCCCGAAGCAGTGAGTACAGGCTGGTAATGAGAACAGGAGGTGCAGCATTTCTTTCTAATTCTTCCTAATAATACTTTGTGATGGTATTTTTGCATTTTGCTTTATACAATATTCCCACCCACCCAAGACTCCCCAACTCTCCCCCCAAATTAAAGGACTGTGGTTACCAAAATCCAAGTTCTGGACAATGGGAAGTTCAAGGCCAGAGGGTGGAAGTGTTCCCTTACGTGAAGCGGAGGGGTATTTCCTGCGGCCTCACTCCAGGCGAATTCCACTTCCCAGGCGGGGCTGTTAGTGAGGGAGCCAGCTGGGTGGGGACGTGTGGGGGAGCCACCGGAGGGTGCAGCCACTGCCGCCCCAGCTGCTTCTCGACAGACAGGGGACTGCAAACCCACCTGACCAGACTCTGTCCGTGTCCTGAGAGAGGCCACATGTCTGGGCTTCATGTAAAATCTCCGGACTTATGAGTTTTGTCAGTGAAT
>NW_005873605.1:8129-11829 GCF_000147115.1 Myotis lucifugus | reverse complement strand
AAGGGTTAACTGATTGGGTGCCTTGAGTGTGTGTCTCAGAAGGCTCCTCGTGGGGGTACCTAGTGGAGGTCTTGGTAGGGTGCTTGGTGGGGTGCCTGGTGGGGGTGCTTGGTAGGGGTGCCTGGTGGAGGTGCCTGGTGGGGGTGCCTGGTGGGGTGCTTGGTGGGGTGCTTGGTGGGGGTGCTTGGTGGGGGTGCTTGGTGGGGGTGCTTGGCAGGATGCTTGGCAGGGAGAGCTGGAGCAGAGCTGGGAGAGCCACAGCCTGGAGATTAGAGGTCAGGGCAGCCTCCCTGAGTCCTGAGGCCTGTGTGAAGTTCCTCAGCCAGGAGACGGAACCCACCGTGAGAACACACGGGGTGGGGTGGGAGGGGGTGGCTGTGAGTTCAGCTGGCTGAGGGCAGCAGCCAGGACTCCTGACAAGCAGGAGGACAGAAACTGCCCTGTGGCAGCCCCTCCTGAAACTGTGTCCTGGAGGGAAGAGGTACTGGGCGGGGGAGACACTAAGACAAAAGGTAGAGGCGCGAAAGGCTGGGAGGGAGGCCAAGCTCCTAAGTCCCTGTGGCCAGGCCACCCACCCACGGTGCTGGGGGCAGAGTCCAGGGTGCACGCCTGCGGGGCCTGTGCTGGCCACAGGGCCATGTGCAGAGGGGATGGCAGACACACTTCCGGCCGCAGACGTGGGGCTCAGGGCCAGGCCAGCCTCTCTGCCTCTGGAGGTGCCAGCTGCCGGGCAGTGCTGCTGTGCCTGCTTAGGCGCCTAGTAAACCCCACTAGAAACTTACAGAGAAGGTCTGACAGCTATTTTCCAACACATTCTTTTTCTCCCAAGGTCCAGTCTAGGCTCCTAGCTGGTCATTGGTCATGTCAACGCACCTAAAACTTCTAAACTCCTCAGCTCTCTGGGTGCTGGAAGCGTGGCTGGAGGAGGGGTTCCAGGCAGAGAGAGGAAGCGGGGGGTGTGGGGGGTGCAGGGAAGCACTAGATGAAGCTGGGGAAGCTGCCGCAAACCGTCTCCTCCATTCACTTCTCTGTGTTGGTGTCGTATGCAGACAGTTTCTAGCCCTTGGAGCTCCCCCACCTCCGGCAGCTGCAACGCAAATCCCTGGGTCGTCTTGTGTGCGTGGCGGGGCCTCTGGACGCCCAGGTGAGGATGGAGGGAAGGACAGGCCGGGTAACGGGAATTCAAAGAGAACGGGCATTCTTCACAAGGCCTCATTCACAGCAAATGGGAAGCAGATTTAAAACATTTTCCTGCTGCTCAATGGAGCAAATGAGGAAGGCAGCGGGCTAGGTGGTCCCGGAGGGAGGGCAGAGCTCTGAGGAGGATGGCCTTGCCCCGGGTAGGACAGTGAGGGTGAGCGGGAGCCTGAGCCTTGGGCCCAGATCGCAGAAGTGCTGCAGTGCCCGGCGCTGCCTCTGGACGGCGGTGCCCATGACGGCTGCGCAGCTCTCAGCTCAGGGCCGGGGTCAGGAGGCAAAGCATCGGGTGGATCCCGGTGTCAGGCCTCCTGGGAGGATGCTGGTCCAGGGAACTAGCTTGGAGAAAAGAAACCTGCGGACACACTAGGTGTAAGGTCACCTAACATGAAGGCAGGGAGTCCCAGTTGGGAAGCAAGAATGAAGAGTTGGCTGGGCTGGCGGCCAGAGCTGGAGACTCGAGCTTTCAGGGAGGCAGGCTGCTCAGGAAGGAGGTCGGCGAGCCAAGACGAAGCCTCGGCCAGCGGCTGCCCCTGGGCACGCCAGGGTGGCAACAGAAGGGGGTGTGAGGGGACGACAGGAGAAGTCTCTGGGGGGAGTAGGCTGTGACCACAGTGCAGTGCTATCAAAATCCGCAGGGAGCCCAGTGGGCGGCCCAGGAGAGCTGCCCTCACAGGGGCAGGGACCAGCGGGGTAACGGCAGAGCCTCCTCCGGCTGCACTGACTGTGGGGGCTACTGTCAGAGGGGCTAGGAATGCTTCCATTTCCAGCCAAGCCACAGCTCTGCTCTTGTTGCTGCCTAGGGCCACAGGCGGTGGCGGGGGTGACTGCTGAGGGCCCTGCAGGAGCCCAGGAAACCAGCCCGTGTCCCGCAGGCACACAGGCCCTCGGGCGCCGGCCGTCGGCCCAGAGCCCCACACCGGCCCTCCAGACAGCGCTGAGCCTCATCTCCATGACCTCCCCGCGCAACCTGCAGCCTCAGCGGGCCGCCCTGGCTCCGTCCTTCGTGGAATTTGACATGTCCGTGGAAGGTTATGGGTATGGCGGCCTTTCATATAAAATACACTTAATTACTTTCCTGGTGCCTCAGATGTAGCATAGCATTGATTACAAAGTTCCATCAGCTCCCACCGCTCAGCAGGGAGCTATGGCTGCTCACGCCACCTGCCCCCACCCCTCAGCCCAGCCCCGTCCGCTCATGCTTCTCAGGGCGGCTCTTCTGGGGTGTCTGCATTCTGGAATGTTCTCTCTTCCAGCCTCCAGTTTGGGTTCTGTTCTTAGGCCATAGGACCCACGTCAACCACTTTCTGTCCCCGGAGTCTCATGGTCCAAGAGCAAGTGAGGCCCCTGCGGAGAGACAGAGGAGTGGTCACAACCAGGGCAGGTCACTAGCTGGGCGCTGTCCTCTTTCCAGGTGTTTGTTTATCCCGACCCTGTCCACGGTGATGGGAGCCAGCACTGAGTACTCGGTCTCCGGAGGGATTGGGACAGGTAGGTGCTGCCCGGGTTCGGCTGGCCGCCCCCTCCCTCTCCCCGGGGAGTGCGTCCCCAGGAGGCCTGGACTTCAGATTTCCTCCGGGCGTGTCCAGAGCCCGAGCCTCCCTCTCGGGTCTGTGCGTGTGAGTCGTCCCTCTGTCCTGCCTCTTAGGGCAGGTGTCCTGCTCACTGTGGGTCCTGGGCCCCGCCTCCCCGCCTCCACGCTGTGCACAGAGAGGCCCAGCCAGCCCTGATCTGTGGGTCAGGGGCCTGGCGGCTGAGCCTGGGCTGACGAGGCTGAAATGGACACCTCACCCCTCCTTCACCCCACTTTCCGACTCTCCCTGGAGATAAATGGGAGTTCCCTGTGATGGCCGCTCAGGAACAAGCCTGTCCCGGGCTCATGAGAGGCCTGGCCTGGGCCTGGGCGTGCTGCGCACAGCACTGTCCCTGCTGGGAGCCAGGCCCTCTGGCCAGACAGCCAGGGTTTCTACTGGAACTGGTGCATGTGGGGGCACCCAGTGATTCTGCTCCTTAGTGAGGCCCCACTGGCAGTGCCAACCCCGCCCTGAGGTGGGAGGGCAGGGTCTTCTCAGGGGCTGCCTGTCCCTGCAGGTGCCGCCCTCTGCCCCTCGGAGCACACTGCCCACCCAGGACAGCTGGCTGCACCTAAAGGGGGGCGGTCCTCAGGGCTTCAGGGCTGTGCCTTCTGCTCCTTTGGGGGCGGGTCTCAGGGCTGTGCCTCTCTGCTCCCTTGGGGTGGGTCTCAGGGCTGTGCCCTTCTGCTCCCCCTGCTCCCCTTTGGGGGGCGGGGCCTCCAGGGCTTGTGCCCCCCCTTCCCCTCCCCTTGGGGGGTGGGGTCTTAAGGGCTTGTGCCCCCTTGCTCCTTTTTGGGGGGCGGGGCCTCCAAGGGCTGTTCCCCCCTGGCTCCCCCTTGGGGGCCGGGGTTTCAGGGGCTTGTCCCCCCCTTGCCTCCTTTTGGAGAGGGAAGCTTGGGAAAAATGGGGGGAAAAAAATTGGAAAAAAA
>NW_005873605.1:0-8029 GCF_000147115.1 Myotis lucifugus | reverse complement strand
GGGTCTCAGGGCTGTGCCCTCTGCTCCCTTGGGGGCGGGTCTCAGGGCTGTCCCTCTGCTCTCTTGGCAGGGCAGCATGGGATAATGGTGGACAGAATTGGAAAGAGTGTTTGAGGATCTAGGCTCAAGTCCTGGTGGGATTATGACTTTCCCTGAGAGGATGAGTAAGCAGACAAGAGCATCCTCTGGGTGGGGTTGATGTAATGAGCATGAGTCGAGGCTCAGTGCTGGCACACAGTAGGACCACCACAGCCACACTGAAAGGCTTCCCCAGCAGCACAGAGCCTCAGGGCACTTGTATTCTGACCACAGGTGCTGCCAGGCCCTTCCCTCCGCCCTCCGGCCTGACCTTCTCCTGCTGGTTCCTGGTCAGCAGGCACAGCTCGGCCCTTGAGGGCCACCCCCTGCGCTTCCTGACCCTGGTGCGCCACCTGGCTCGGACCGAGCAGCCCTTCATCTGCTTCTCCGTCAGCCTCTGCCCGGACGATCTCTCCTTGGTTGTGTCCACAGAAGAGAAAGAGTTTCAGCCTCTGGGTAGGGTGTTGGGACCACAGCTGGTTTCTCCCACACATGGGGGGAGTGGGGCAAAGTCAGCAGCTCTGGGTGCAGAGCCCAGGAGCCTGGCCCTCGCCCAGCCGTGCTGGCGGCAGGTCCCAGCTCTATCATCACATCCCAACTCACTACGCTCACCTGCCTGTGATGGCCCCAAGGGGCTGAGACGGCCAAGCTCAGTGCATCCCGGCGACACCTGTCCTGTGAACCCGGAAAGTGTCACTTTCAAGGGAAAGGTGGGAAGGTCCAGGGGAGGCTTGGCGTCCTTTACACAGCAGGACCCGCCTTTCCCGCTCCCTCTGAGGACATGGCCAGCACATGTGCGTCACTGTGGAGGCGGCCTGGTGTGGGGAGGACCTGGAGTCTGACTCCTGGGCTGGAACCTTGGCTGTGTGACCTTGGGCAAGTGCCTCAGATGGTAAAACGGGGATCATCATGGTGCCTCCCTCACAGGTTGTCATGAAAATGACATGAGCTGATATTGGAGCAGTCCTCAGAACAGTGTCTGGCTCAAAGCAAGACCTCAGCAGGGAGCGCTGCTGCTGTCATTATTTTATAAGCAGGGCACGGCCAGCCTCCCTGGCACCAGGCCCCGCCTCCTGGGTTGCTGCAGCCCCAGCCACATGGGAGACCTGTGTTCTCTCTCCCAGATGTCATGGAACCCGAGGACAACGCTGAGCCCTCTGCCGGACGCCAGCTTCAGGTCCGGTGTGGCCAGCTGCTGGCTTGTGGGCAGTGGCATCACCTGGCTGTGGTTGTCACCAAGGAAATGAAAAGGAATTGCACCGTTTCCACCTACCTGGACGGACAGGCCATTGGCTCAGCCAAGGTGAGATGGTCCCCAGCTGCGCTCGCCCCACCCCTGTCTCCTGGCCGCACACCCTGGGTGGCCTCGTCCAGGTCTGTGCTTTCTCTTGGCAGCGGGGTTGGCATCCAGTGAGGCCCCCTCGCTGTCCCGAACACTTGACTGAACTCAGGCATAAAAGGGCATCTTTACAAAATGTGATAAAGGTCACACAGCCAACGCAGAAGGTGAAGCGTGGAGATGAGAGTAGTGGTGACTGTTGTGACCGGAAGAACAGGCATAAGAAAACATGCTCTAGAGCGAAAAGTCAAGACTGTTTACATCCCCTGTGAGTTCCCAGGGAGGTCTGAGCAGGGCCAGAGGCCAACTCTGTAAGAGGCGTCCGGTGAGTCGTGCCCTGGCCTGGACTGCGGCCACGCTGAGGGCAAGGCGCCCGAGCTGTGAGGACACTGACATGTCCCGCCAGGTTCAGAGCAGGAGTGGCAGGACAGGACCAGTCCCCGTGTAGGGAAGGCACAGAGGTGAACACATCTGGAGGAAGTGCCTCATCACAGGCATTTAGTCACCGCGGTCCTGAGGCTTAAGGGCGAGGAGCCAGGAGCAGAGGAACCTGACCATCGTGCTCCAGCCGCCAGTCAGCGGTCCCAGGGAAGCCAGGCAGCGAAGGGCGTCTTCACCGGCGGCACTTCCCATGCACAGGGACAGCCCGGGCGGCCGCATCCCGGGTCAGTCACTGCAGACCCTCCGTGGGAGGTAGCTTGGCAGTGTTTCCAAAGTCTCCGGGGTGAGCGGATACTCAGCCAGGATGGAGAGCCTTAGGTTAATAGGGTTTCTCAATGTCAACAGTATTGTTGTTTTGGTAATTTTTGTTGTGGGGTCTATTCTATGTATATTAGGACACTGAGCAGTCTGTGGTCCCCGAGGTGCCGTAGCATGCCCTGTCCCCACTTGTGACCACCTAAATGTCCCCACATTTCCAGACCTCTGCTGGCGCGGGGCAAAACAGCCCAGGGTGACCGCATTAGGTTAGAACAACCTAAATTCTATAGACACCTCCAGGTAAATGTGATGCCGTCTTCTGGTAAGAGTATCTTACAAAAATAAAATGTACCCGTCATCAGAAAGATGCGGTGAGAGAATGAGAAGAACAGGTTCTCCAAAACAGAAAATTAGCTTTTCCCCCCAATCATTATCAATCCCTCCCTATCTCCCTCCCTCCCCTTACTTCCTTCCTCCCTTCCTTCCTCATTACATATTTATTTATTTATTTATTTATTTATTTATTTATTTATTGAGCCCCTACTATGTGTTACATACTGTGTTAGGTGCTGGGAATTGACCATGTCCAGTCAAATTCCTCCAGGAGTGTGTGTATCTAGAATATAATCGTCTAAGGTTAGATTTTCCACTCACAGGATTCTCAAGAAATTCACCCAACTTGTTGCACGTGTCAATAGTTCATTCCTTTTTACTGCTGAGTAGTGTTCCGTGGAATGGATACATAACCACAGAAGACCATCTGGGTTATTTCCAGGGCTTGGCTATTAAAAATAAAGCCACGATGAACATTTGTGAACAGTTTTTTGTGTGAACTTAAGTCTTCATTTCTCTGAAGTAAATACCCAACTGTCCAGCTGCTGGGTCTTGTGGCAATTACAGGTTTACTTCGATAAGAAACTGCCAAACTATTTCCCAGAGCGGCTGTCCCCATCTCACATTCCCAACAGCAAGAATGACTCAGGTTCTCTGCATTCGGTGTTGTCACTATTTTGTAATTAGCCTGATGAGTGTGTAGTGGTGTGTTTTTCAATTAAAATTTTTTTCAATTAAAGATTATATTCAACTTTTTTAAAAACATATTTTTATTGATTTATTTTGGAGAGAGAGGAAGGGAAAGGGAGAGAGAGATAGAAACATTGATGAAGAGAGAAGCTCTATCGGCTGCCTCCTATATGCTCTTCCCTGAGGATTGAGCCCACAGCCCAGGCATGTGCCCTTGACCTGGAATCGAATCGGTGACCTCTTGGTGCATGGATGATGTTCAACCACTGAGCCACACTGGCCAGGCATCATTCAATATTACTATGGATTAGTTTCAGGGGTATAGCACAGTGGTTAGGCAATTATATACTTTACAATGTTTCCCCCCTGATATTTTCAAACCCAACTAGCACCATACATAGTTATTACAATATTGTTGACTATGTTTCTTATATTGTCCTTTACATCCCAGGACTATTCTGTAACTACCAATTTGTACTTGTCAGTCCCTTTACCTTTTCACCCCGTTCCCCAACCCTCCAACCCCCTGAACACCATCAGTCTGTTCTCTGTATCTATTAGTCTATTTCCGTTTTGTTTGTTTAGGTATATTGTTCTTTAGATTCCATATATAAGTGAAATCAAATGTTATTTGTCTTTCTCTGACTGACTTATTTCACTTAGCATGAGGCCCTCTAGGTCCATCCATGCTGTCACAAATGGTAAGATTTCCTTCTTTTTTATGGCCAAAGTATTACATTGTGAAAATGTACCACAGCTTTTTCAGTCACTCATCTATTGATGGACAAGTGGGTTGCTTCCATAGCTTGGCTATTGTAAATAATGCTGCAATGGACATATATTCTTTCAAATTAGTGTTTTTAGTTTCTTTGGATATATAACCAGAAGTGGAATTTCTGGGCCATAAGGCAGTTCCATTTTTAATTTTTTGAGACACCTCCATATAGTTTTCCATAGTGTCTGCACCAATCTGCACTTCCAGAAATAATGCAAAGGGTTTCCTTTTCTCCACATCCTCACCAACATTTTTTTGTTGATTTACTGATAATAGCCATTCTGGCAGGTGTGAAATGATATCTCATTGTGGTTTTAATTTGTATTTCTGTGATGGTTAGTGACATTGAGCATCTTTTCATGTCCATTGACCATCTGTATGTCCTCTTTAGAGAAGTGTTTATGCAAGTCCTCTCCCCATTTTTTGATTGGATTGTTTGTTTTTGGTGTTGGGTTGTATGAGTTCTTTATAAATTTTGGATATTAACCATTTATCAGATGTAGCATTGGCAAATATATTCTCCCACTCAGTGGGTTGTCTCTTTGTTTTGTTGATGGTTTCCTTTCCTATGCAAAAACTTTTTAGTTTGATGTGATCTCATTTATTTATTTTTTCTTTTGTTTCCCTTGCCTGAGGAGGAATATCAGGAAAAAATATTATTAAGAGAGATGTCTAAGATTTTACTGCGTATATTTTTTCTTAAGATTTTTATGGTATCAAATCTTACATTTAAATCTTTAATCTATTTTGAGGTACTTCTTGTACATAATATAAGAAGGGTGTCTAGTTTCATTTTTTGCCATTATCTGTCCAATTTTCTCAACACCACTTATTGAATAGACTGTCTTTATCCCATTGTATGTTCTTGCCTCCTTTATCAAATATTAATTGACCATATAGGTGTGGGTTTTTTCTGGGATCTCTATTCTGTTCCATTCATCTCTATGTCTGTTTTTATGCCAGTGCCATGCTGTTTTGATTAACGTAGCCTTGTAATATAGTTTGATATCAGGTAGTATGATCCCTTCAACTTTGTTCTTCTTTCTCAAGATGGCTGTGATTGTTCAGGGTCTTTTGTGGTTCCAGATATATTTTTGAATTATTTGTTATAGTTCTGTGAAGTATGCCATTGGTATTTTGGTAGAAATTACATTGAATCTATAGGTTGGTTAGGGTAGTATGGACATCTTAACAATGTTAATTCTTCCTAGTATGTTTTTAATTTGCATTTACTTGATGGCTAATGACATTGAACATCTTCTCATGTGCTTCTTTGCCATCTGTATATACTCTTCAGTGATGTCTGTTCATGTCTTTTGCTCATTTTCTAATTGCATTGTGTGATTTTACTGTTGAGTTTTAAGGGTTTTTCTATATATTTTAGATACTAGTACTCTGTCAAGTATTTAATTTTCAAGTACTTTTTCCTGATTTATAGCTTATTTTTATCTTCTTTCACATGGATTTTTCAGAGCCAATATCTTATTTAATAAAGTGCAATTTATCAGTTTTCTCTTATAGTTCTTGCTTTTGGTGTCACGTTGAAGAACTTTTTGCCTGAGTATTTTCTCCTATGCTTTTAAAAAGTGTTTTCTAGTTTAAAACTATATTTTAGTTTGTGATAAATTTTGAGCTGATTTCTGTGTAAGGCATGAAGTCTAGGTTGCTGTTTATTTCTCTACCTATGAATGTCCAGTTTTTCAGCACTGATTGTTGAAGATGCCACTGTTGCACCATTGAAATGCTTTTGAACCTTTTTTAAAAAGCAGTTGGGCATATTCATATGGGTTTATTTCTGGATCTTCTATTTTATTCCATTGTTTACATGGCTATCCCCCTACCAATACCATACTGTCTTAATTATCTATACTAATAAAAGGGTAATATGCTAATTAGACATCTTCTGGACATCCTTCCTGACAAAGCCATGGTGGCAGGGGCCGAGGCAGAGGGGCGATCAGGCTGGCAGGAGAGGGCAGTTAGGGACGATCAGGCCGGCAGGCATAGGCGGTTAGGGGTGATTGGCCAGCAGGCAGAGGTGGTTAGGGGCTATCAAGCAAGCAGGCAGGTGAGTGGTTAGGAGCCAGGGTCCCGGATTGCGAGAGTGATGTCCAACTGCTGAGGGACCCCTCTCGTGTATGAATTTTGTGCACCAGGCCTCTAGTGTGGCTATATAATAAACCTTAATATTGGGTGGAGTGGTACCCAATATTTCAAAATAGAAGAATTAATCTACTTATTAAGCTATTTGCTTAAGCCTAGAGCCAGTGTCTTTTTATATAAATTTTAGAATTGGCTTGTCTGTCTACAAAAAGCCTTCTGAGGTTTTGAAAGGGTTGCGTTAAACCTATCTATCATTTTGGGGAGAAATTACATCTTCACTATGTTGAGTCTTCCTCTCCAGGAGCACAGTCTGTCCCTTCCTTTCATGGGTCTCCTCTGCTTCACGTATCATCTTTTCAGACTTTTCAGTATGCAGACCTTGCACAGGTTTTATTAAGTGCTTCATTTCCTTTTGAGCAGTTGTAAATGGTATTGATCTTGATTTTAGCGTCTGCATGTTCATTGTTAGACTTAGAATGCAGTGACTTTTATGTGTTGATCATGTATCCATCCTGGGACCTTGCTGAGCTCACTGGTTAGTGCTAGGAGTTTGGGGTGGTTTGTTAAATTGTAGATTCCTTGGAATTTTCTACATGGACATACCCTTTGAAAATAGAGATAATTTTCTTTCTTTCCATTCTGTATATCTGTAATTATTTTCAGTACATAAGTTAACGTGTCAATACTGGACACGTGAGCTCTTAGTTGGATGACTGGGACACACAAATGGACATTTCAGGGCTCTCACTATTCCTCAGTTTGTTTCCTAAGGCACAGTGTCGCCCACTCCCACTAGCATTTCATAACTGTTTTGCTACCCTGTTTCTCAGCTTTGAGAGTTATCTTTGTAATGTTTTCAGGTAAAATGAATTTTCACCTTGAGAGAAGAATGACGTACATCATTTTATGTCCACAGGTATTTATTTGATTAATCCCAAAGTTAACCACCTCCCACCCTTTTCCTGTTAACAGATGTTATACATTCAGGCCTTGCCAGGACCTTTCCTTTCGATGGAGCCATCATCGTTTGTGGATGTTTACGGCTATATCGCTACCCCTCGAGTTTGGAAACAAAGGTCGACGTTAACATGGCGTCTGGGCCCCACATACCTCTTTGAAGAAGCCGTCTCAATGGAAACTCTGGAAGTTATTAACAAACTCGGCCCGAGATACTGCGGAAACTTCCAAGCTGTGCCTGCCCAAGGTGGAGTGTTCTGATTGATAATGATCTTGCTGATTTTATTTTAAAACCAGACATCCATTTATTTATAGCATATTTATAAAGAGTAACCTCAGCACTGGCCGGTCAGTCGGGAAGACCTGTGTAATTGGATCATTGTATGTTCACAAGCAACAGAAAATGTCCCAGGAAAGGAAATGACAACATCCTTCATATTTCCGCTCCAAAGCTCATGATGGAGGAGTGGTGGGTCATACCATCAGCAAAGAGGAGAAGAGAGTGAGATGAATAAGATACATTCCTTTTAATGAAGGAGCTTTTTAACTAAAGTACACTGCTGTTTTCAATTATTAAACAGGCAGACAAAACATCCACATTTTCGTTATTGATTGTCGGCTGTTGAAGTGGGAGCATAGCTCTCCGCGCTCCGCCGAGTTAAGGGGTCAGCTCCCAGCTGGGAAGGGCGCTAAGTGCCTCTCGGTCCACGTCTTGTGATGGCGAAGCGGCCGGGAGCTGTTGAGCACCGCTGTCTCTAGGCCCCGCGCCTCCTTCCGCCTTCCTGTCCTCTGGCTAAGTGCTGGCCATCACTGTGACCGGTCAGGTGTCCAGCCAGTTGCACTGACCATTCTGACCTGCTTCTCCAGTCACACACGGGGCTCTCCTTGACCCAGAGTCCTGGCACACGGGGCGCTGCCCAGGGACATGCCGCTCACTGGAGCGCCTCGGGCTGTCAGCCCAGCCTGTGTCTCTTCCTTATAAGTCGTTCTCTTATCCTTATCATTCTGGTTTGGGGAGCAGGGTTGCGCCCTTGATAGGTGTTGCAAACGTAGCA
>NW_005873604.1:17724-25559 GCF_000147115.1 Myotis lucifugus | reverse complement strand
TGAGCTCAGCACTGGACCTGTAGGCCTGGTTGCTGATGTGACCTGTATTCAAGTTACCTGTTCCCTTGGTACACGTTAACCGCCCTGTACATACCTTTCATTTAAACCCCTGTACACGCGTCGGTCACTGATGGCCGAGACGAGAACATGTTTCTTCTGCAGGAAAAACCCAGTGGCCCCGGGAGCCCGCAGGGCCTCGTGTGTGCGGGGCACTGGCCTGTGGGAGCTGCCCTTTCCAGGAGCTCTGAGTGTGGCACGCGCCCTGCCCGTTACCGCGGGTCCGAGCGGGGGGCCCACTTTCCTTTCTTAGTTGATGTTCCTGCCAGAACTCCTGGCTGTTACTTGCCTTGAGTTGGAAAATGGTCTGCATTTCCACCTGTAAATCTTCGTCCTTTTAATTTATGTAAGGTTTTTGTATGCGATTCTTTCAGAAATGACAAATTTTGGTTTTCTACTGTCATGTGAGAACATTAGGCCCCAGCAACACGTCATTGTGAGGAAAATAAAAGTGCTGCAGTAAGAAGTGCCGCCTGCCTCCTTTCTCCCCGCCAGCCCGGCAGTCAGTCTGTCCGGTCCTGGGTGCGCCCTGTGTCCTGGGTGCTGGCTGCACTGGGTCGGCCCCAGGGGTGGGGGGGTGGGGGGGTGCAGGTTCTGCCTTCAGGCCCAGGGGGTTGAGTGGTGGGTGTGGCTGGCAGGCTGGGCTCAGTGCTGGGTCAGGGAGGTGGGAAAGCTCAAGAATTTGGAGGTTTCAAGTGAAGGTGGCTGGGTGGGGAGCTGCCCCGCAGGCCTGGTTTCCAGCCGCCCCCCGCCCCCGCCCTTGGTGGGAGGGTGTGGAGAGTCCCCCAGCTCAGGCTCCCCTCTGCCCTGGACTGAGCCAGGGTGTGTGCAGGGGGCCCTGTCTCCACCCTTCCCTGCGCTGGGGCTGGCGGGTGTGTCCACAGGGACCTTGGACTCTGAGTCAGTGAGGCCTCCGCGTGCTGCCCGCACATGTAGGGGTCACACAGCCCTCCCCCCACTTGTGTGGTAGCAGGAAGACACTGGCCCTTCCTGTGGCTCCTGGGACAGTCAGCAGATGTCACAGCCAATCACTGCGTGGTGGGCGCCGTGCCAGGCGCTGCTCCAGGCCTCACCTGGCCCTGGGCCTGTGGCCGCCAAAGGCTTTGCTGCCAGGAGGAGGCCCCGCAGTGACCCCTGGAGCCCAGCCCTGCAGGAAACCTCACCCATCCCAGCAGCTCAGCCCTGTCAGAAACGCTGAGCCTGGACCAGGAGGTGGGGCGTGGCTCGGGGGTTGGGTATTGACCCCTGAACCAGGAGGTCAGAGTTCAATTCCGTCAGGGCATCTGCCTGGTTACGGGCTGATCCCCAGTGGGGGGCGTGCGGGAGGCAGCTGATCCATGATTCTCATCATGGAGGTTTCTATCTCCCTCTCCCATCCTCTCTGAAATCAACAAAAACATTAAAAAAACAAAAAAGACCAGCCGGAGCCACCATGACTTGGAAACAACTTGCTCACGACCTGGGTCCTGTGGCCGCTCCTCTGCTGGGCGCAGCCCCCACAGCCACGCGGGAAACCGGTTTGGGCCTCAGACGAAGAACCGAAGGTCAAGAAACGGGAAACTGTGGCCAAGTGACAGGAAAGCAGACCGACAGCGTACGCAGACGAGACCTCAGAGGCTGCCAGCGTCACAAATTCCCCTTAGCTTAGCCCACGGAAGCTTCCGGAAGCCGTGCCTCTGCTGAGCTGTGCCTGTCCTGGGTACTGGGGTCTCTACCTCCCCCACGGCCACCAGCCATCCCCATGGTGGGGTGAGTGAGGGTCACTCGGCCAGCAGCCCACCAACAGGCAGCTGGCGCCCCTGGCGAGGGGGGCAGTGTTCAGAGGTGCAGCTCCGACTCCCCCCACCTTTCCCGGGGGCTTCTCTCCCTTTCAGCTCCTGCTGGAGCCCTCCAGGGAGACCACCATGGGGCACGGTGGGTTGGCCCTGGGACTCGGTTTAGACCAGGAAGTAGGAGGGGACCGTGCCTTCCCTCTGCCCAGGGACCACACTGTTCAAGACGGGCTCAGCCCTCCGGCCAGGGGCATCAGTGCAGGCTGGGCAGATGCGGCCTGAGCAAGAAGGAAACCCCGCTGGCCGCTGGCTCGACCTAGGAACCAGGAGGTCAGGGGTCGATTCCCGGGCAGGGCACAGGCCCCCGGTGGGAGGTGTGCAGGAGGCAGCCCATCCATGGTTCTCTCTCTTCATCGATGTTTCTATCTCTCTCTTCCTCTCTGAAATCAGTAAAAATATTTAAAAACATAAAACGAAAAAAACAACGCATCACGTCTGCCGGCAAAGGGCCGCGGAGAAGACGGGCAGATGGAGGAAGGAGGCTCGTGTCCACCCAGGTCAGGCCGTGGCCCGTGGTAACCGCTTCATTTTCCCTGCGCTCCGTGCTCCGGAGTTCACACCGCTTTCTTCTTCCTCCCTCCCCCCTCCCTCCCTGCCTTCCTTTCTTCTCTTCTCAATCTTATTTCAGAACAGTTAGGTTTCTGGAAAAGTTGCAAAGATGGTGCACAGAGTCCCATAAAGCCGGGCTCCCAGGCCTCCCGGCCACCCCCAGAGCAGGTGCCGCGGTTACAGCTCCCGGGCCGATGTGGACGATGTGGACCACCGCACCCGCACTTCCTTTCCGCAGCTTTAACCTTTGCTCCTTTTCTGCTCCAGAGTCTCTGCAGGCCCCTCAGGCTGTGGCCGCCTCTCCCTGCCCTGGTCCGGGGTGACCTTGACAGTGCCGAGGGCTGGGCGGGGAGGTGCAGACTGGCCCTCTGCTGGGTCTGTGTGACCTTTGTTTCTCTCGTCATCTGGCCTCCTGGGTTCGGGGGAGGAAAACCAGGAAGGCAAAGTGCCCGGCTCATCGGTCAGGTCAAGGGTCACGCTCTCAGCCTGACTCCTGGGGCAGCGCCTCGGTCACCTGGCTCGGGGTGTCTCCCCGGTGTCTCCACGGCCGAGTTTCTAGAAGCAGGTTCTACAGGCGGGATCACACCTGTGAATCGGAAACGCGTTCCTTTCTCTCCTGTATCTGCCTTTGACGTCGGCCTCGGGTTGGCCTGGTACCGGCGTCTCGGGCGCGGCTGGAAGGCCGGCAGCCTGGCGTGCAATGCGGCGGGTGTGGTGCTTCCAGGCTCCTTCTCAGGGTCAGGGCGTGTCCTTCTGTTTCTATTTTGCTGAGAGTTTTTTTAAAAATCATAAATGGGTGTCAAATGTTGTCACATTTTTGTCTGCATCATTGAGAAGATCGTGTGTGTTTTCCTGTTGCTTCTTTTCTTTAAATTGATTTTTACTAAATATGTTTTTATTGATTTTTAGATAGAGAGGGAGGGAGAGGGTGGCTCAGTGGATGGAGCGTCGGCTTGCAGACCGAAGGGTCCCGGGTTTGATTCCGGTCGAGGGCAGGCACCTCGGTTGCAGGCTCCTCCCCAGCCCGGGCCCTGGTCGGGACGTGTGCAGGAGGCAACCCATCGATGTGTTCCTCTCACATTGATGTTTCTCTCTGTCTTTCCCTCTCTCTTCCACTCTCTCTAAAAACAGATCAATAGAAAAATATCCTCGGGTGAGGATTAAAAAATAATAATAAATAAATTTCACTAAAAGCCTGCAGGGGCCTCTCTGTGGCCGGCTGGGCTTGTCCTCTGCATGGCGCCTCCACCGGGCCTCGGCCTCCCCACAGGCTCGGCTCCGCTCAGGCCCCCTGTGCTGTGCCCCGTCCGGGAAGGGCCTCCCCACAGGAAGCAGGGTGCCCGCAGGGCTCAGGGCCGGGCGGCCTGTGGTCCGCAGTCTAAGCAAGTGGCTTGGTGTTTTCCTTCCTGTTTCCCGTTGCTACGGCTGGCGGGCCACTCCATCTCTTTATGGCCAGAGGCGGATGTCCCTCTGTCCTGTGTTGACACACGTTTACACGTAAAGGATATGATTGATCTGAGGTTTTTTTTTAATCAACATGTTAGTGACATATTTCCACGTGAATACAGTCAATCACGGGCCACAGAATAGTATTTGGGTCAATGACAAATCGCAGACACAGCTGCGGGGTCCATAGATGGTAATGAAGCTGAAGCAAGCTTCTCGCCTGGTGACATCACCGCCACCGTGAGCCGTAGTCACGTGTGGCCACGAGAAACGACTCACGTGGATCCTTCCCATCTCCCGGCGTCCGCACAGCGCAGGCTGCCCAGGTTGGGGCCCAGAACCGAAGGGGAAACACACCCAGACGCATCTCTGGCACAAGGACGGCTGTAGGTCAGTGGTTGGCAAACCGCGGCTCGCGAGCCACATGCGGCTCTTTGGCCCCTTGAGTGTGGCTCTTCCACAAAAGACCACGTGCGGGTGCGCACGTACAGTGTGATTGAAACTTCGTGGCCCATGCGCAGAAGTCGGTTTTCGGCCTGGGCGAGTCTGTTTTGAAGAAGTGGCGTTAGAAGAGGTTTTCGGCCTGGGCGAGTCTGTTTTGAAGAAGTGGCGTTAGAAGAAGTGGGGGGTGTCGGTCGGCAGCCGGCCACGGGATACGCAGCGCGGGGAGGCGCGGGCGATTCATGCGGGAGGTGAGAGAGCCAGTCAGTCAGTAGCTCATGTGCAGTGGTCAGTGCTAGTCGTGTCCGCACATCGCGGGCGGGTGACAAAAGTACCTACTCGAAGCATACAGTTACCTGTATTTTTCCAACCGGCTGCAAATCCTACAGGTATTTTTGTCATCAATTTAAGAATCGTCATTATTTTGTGTGGGTGGCTTTATTATAAAATGGGGACGTTTTTAGCAAAGGCCAGCTTAGGAGTACCCTGATTAAGTTAATAACAATGTACCTACCTATATAGTTTAAGTTTAAAAAATGTGGCTCTCAAAAGGAATTTCAATCGTTGTGCTGTTGATATTTGGCTCTGCTGACCGATGAGTTTGCCGACCACTGCGCCATCTGCCGGGGGCCCGCCCAGCAGGAAGAGGGGTGACCTCACCCTGCCAGCTCTTCTCCTGAGGAAGGAAGACTGAAACCTGCAGGATGACCTGGCCCCATCGATGTGCTTCTCCTGGCTCTCCCCTCCGCCCCGCCCCCACAGCGGACTCCCCAGGCCCAGCACCTCCCTCTTCCGCAGCGGACGCTGGCGTTTAGGGGGCGGCTTCAGCCGTTTGGGCAAGTTTCTGTTGGCTGGGTCCCTGCCAGCTATTCCCAGCTCCCCAGGAGTACCTGTTACTTTTGTTTTTTTAAAAAATCCTCATCTGAGGATATGTCTCCATTGGTTTTTTAAAAATATTTTGTTATTGATTTCAGAGAGGAAGGGAGAGGGAGAGGGAGAGAGAGAAACATCAATGATGAGAGAGAATCATTGACCGGCTGCCTCCTGCACACCCCCTACTGGGAATCGAGCCGCCCGCAACCGGGCATGCGCCCTGACGGGGAATCGAACCCAGGACCCTTCAGTCCTCAGGCTGACGTTCTGTCCACTGAGCCAAACCAATGAGGGCTCCATTAATTCTTAACGATTTTTTTAGAGAGCGTGGAAGGGAGGAGGGAGAGAGAATCATTGATGTGAGAGACACACATCGATGGGTTGCCTCCCACATGTGCCCTGACCCAGGCCCGGGGATCAAACCTGCAACCGAGGTACGTGCCCTTGACAGGGAATCGAACCCAGGACCCTTGGGTCCATGGGCCAACGCTCTAGCCACTGAGCAACCTGCCAGGCTGTTTTTACTCCTGCTGCTCTGTCCTTCATTTCGGCGTCTCCGCCCGGAACCCGAAGGGCAGAGGGAACGGCACCCCCTCCTCTGCCGAGTGGCGGGCCTGGTGTGCGGCCTTGGGCACAGTGACATTGGCAATGACGCCCGTCTCCTGGAGGGGCCCTGCTCTGCCTGCTGCTTCCTCTCCGGGCGCTGCTTGTGGGCACGGCCAGCCGGGGTGGGCCTGGCTCAGGAGGCCTCGGTTCCCAGGCGGGTGGGGAAGTGAGAGCCGCAGCTCTTACAACCTAATCTCCGAAGTGCCCTGGCTCTGCCCTATGGCATTGGTCCCACTGCCCGTACGCGGTGGGAGGGACCCCAGCATGGGATGGGGGGGGCGCTGGCCGCCTCGGAGGTGCCCACAGCATCGGTGGTGTGACTGCCCAGCTGTGTTCATTTAGAGGCTGGTGGCCAGTGTGTTACTGGGGACCTCGGGTCCACCCGGAGCAGGTGAGGCCACACCTGGGGGCGTGGCTGTTCTGCGGGGGCTCCTGGACCCTCCTCCAGGGCCTGCGGCTCAGCGGGCTGGGCTGGGCTGGGCTTGGGCCCCTCCCCTTCACAAGGACATTTTCTTCTGTTGACCACATTCCACTCGCTGTGACCTCTCTCCCCTCCGGCCCCTCCCAGGATCCGGACCTGCAGGGAGAATTCTCCGCCAGGAAAAGCGGCCTCTGACTCCCTCGCCCTGGGCGCTGGCGCCAGATGACCTCATACATTCATAGTCCCTCCCTCCCCACTTTGGCCTTGGGGTTTCTCCTTCCGAGACCCTAACACAGGCACAATCCCCATGGCTACTCCTCCTGTTCCTTTCTATTGTTGATAAAATAAACACCCGATTTTTAGGGAAAGACAGAGAGAAATACTGATGTGAGAGAGACACATCGATGGGTTGCCTCCTGCACGAGCCCCGACCAGGGCCCAGGCTGGGGAGGAGCCTGCAACCGAGGTCCGTGCCCTTGACCAGAATCGAACCCTGGACCCTTCCGTCCACAGGCCGACGCTCCATCCACTGAGCCAAACCGGCCGGGGCTCCCATTGATTTTGCTGAAAAGACTTCTTTTCTGCACAGAAGTCTCTGCATGAGGCTCACAGAACTTGCCTTTACGGGCAATTCAGGCAAAGGAATCACCCTCATGGTCCCCACCGCCCTGCCCCACGGGGAGTTCAGCGCCACCCCTGCCCTGGCCCAGCCCTCTGTCCCCGGGAGGCATGGACAAAGGGCCCGGGGCCAGGGCTGTCACCTGCGGGGGCCTGGACTGCTGGGTGTCCCCGGCTGCGGGCCAATGAGCCAGCCGCCAGGGACAGCCTCCACTCTGACGCCATCGCACAGGCACGGCCGGACAGGGCCTGCGGCCGGGGTGGGGGCATCACCCTCCGTGGGAGCACTTCCTCCGCGCTCTGCTCCACGCGGCTCCCGTGGAGACCCCCCCTCCCCACACACACACGGTCCTGCCCGTTTTTAAAGAGAAATGAACGCATCAGGCAGTGCGGCGGGTGGGGGAGGGGAGCTGTGATGCACTGGCTCTTGGACAAGCGTTTCAGGGCTGTGTCTGCTGCCTCCCTCCCACTGCCCGGTGCCCCTGGGCCCCGCCCGCCACTGAGGGCCCGAGTGGAGCCACCCCAACCCGGCACCCGCCCGCCAGGCCCGCTGCTGTTTCCGAAGCATCAGATGCAAACTGCACGGGGAGAGACCGCGAGGGGCAAGGGCAGCAGGAGGGCCCGTGCTGGTGGGGAGGCCCCTGCACCCTCGTGTGGGGCTCTCTGGGGCGGCTGAGGCACTGCAGCCGAGGGCCCCACCTCCGACTCCTCATGAAGCTGCCGGGGCCTGGGGGGCCTGCCTCCCGCCAACACCTGCACGTGTGGAAACCTGGGGGGCTGGGCCCATCCCGGCGTCCGATCGCTGTCTGCTTTCCCACTCAAGGGCTGCTGTCCTCGCCGATCCGGGCGAATGCACCGTTTCCTTGTGTGTGTGACACAGGAGCTCCGTGCCCGCAGCACTCGCCCGGCTCTGGTGCGGGACTAGAGGGTCGCCCTGCTCTGAAAGGGCCCACAGAGTTACGGTCGCGACTTCATGGTCAACAGACACTGAG
>NW_005873604.1:10063-16309 GCF_000147115.1 Myotis lucifugus | reverse complement strand
GCGGGCGGGGGAGAAGCGACCCGCGTTTCCAGAGCGCCCGCCCCGCGCCGCCGCAGGGCCGACAGGGACCCCGGACCCCGGATCCCGCCGCTGCGGCCCCGGGCCCGGCCGCCTTTGTCTCGGGTGAAGGGACCCGCCCGCCGGACGCCGCAGCCGGGCCCGGGGCCGCCTCGTAACCCGCGTCTCGCTTCGTCCGGCGCGTTTGTTCTCCCACAAGGACGGTCCCCGCTCGGCCCGCGTCCCTCCCGGGAGGTTGAAGGGGCCCCGGGAGGGGGCCGCGGCCGCACCTCACTCGCAGCGCCGGTCACCCCGCAGCGGAGGCGGGGAACACGGGAGGACTCCCTGCAGCTGCCAGAGAGGGGCTCAGTGCGCACGCGCGCGCCTGCCTCGCTCCCATTAGTCGCTGGGCCTCCGCCCTCCGTGATTGGCCCGGGCGGCCGCGCTCCTGACCAATGGGTGCGCGGCTCCTGGAGAGCCTGGCGGCGGGGGTCCGAGGGGGGACCGAGGTGGGCGGCCTGCGCCGAGTCGCCTGGTCCCTCCTTTAACCTTCGTGGAGGGAAGTGAGGCCGCGAGCCTGGTCGCCCCGGTTCACGATCCGCAGTCCCCCGACGCGGTGCCCGCCCTTTGTGGGGACCCGCACCCCCACCCGCACCCCACGTGGCTGGGGCCCCCCTGGCCCCCCTACCAACACGAGGCCTCGGGACGGGAACCCACCCCCATCGGTGAAAACCAATGAGTGAGGGTCAGCTCTCTGCAGGCGGCGGCGTTTCTCTGTAGTTTGTACGTTATTTTCAACGAACACGTAGTTCGCAACGAAAGTATGACTTTTTAAATGAATGTTGTTACATAATAATCGTGATGAAAGTGACAGGAGCTGGGGAGGGTGTGGAGACATGGACGCCTCATGCAGCGCGAGCCGCCATCATGGAGAGGTGGCCCCCGCGGCTCCCAAAGCGAAAGGGAATGGCTCCCCTCCGAGGGGCACACCCGAGGCGATCGGGCAGGGCCTCCACAGCCAGTGTCCACTGCAGCCTTGTCCACAGGGAACCCCGTGTCCACCAGAGGACGGTGAACACACGGGCCTGTCCACACCTGGGACGTCCGCCATGAAAAGGGTGGAGGTGGACACCTGCTGCGGCGCAGGGGCCAGAGGACAGGATGCTGAGTGACAGACGGACACGGAAGGACCCATAGTGCATGACCCACTTATGGGAAACTAGAGGCCGGGTGCCCGAAATTCATGATGGGGCGGGTGGGGGGCCTCAGCCCAGCCTGCACCCTCCCACAACCCGGGACCTTTCGGGGGTGTCCGACCGCGGGATCGGGCCTAACCTGGCCGGCGGACATCCTTCCCGCAACCCGGGGCCGCTGGCTCCTAACCGCTCACCTGCCTGCCTGATTTCACCCCTAAAACTCAAGGTTCTTCTTTCTTTTATTTTTAATATTTATATTCGTTTTTTATTTTAAAAGTCAAGCTTCTGAGAACATGAGGCGTTTAACGTCGTTCCGTATTCCTTGCAGAGAGCTAAGGCTGGTAAACACAGCAGATACTCAGCACTCGGATGTGTTAACCGGCAGCCTCCGAACACGGGCCTGGGACCCTAAGAGCAGAGTCCGGTTTCAGGCCTCAGGCCCATTCGCAGGATTTCCACCCCAATCACGCTCTCATTCTGAGCGCCCAACATCGGGACAAACTGCCCTTCACTGTCGCCAAAGTGTCTTACTCGTCACTGTCCCATCTGCCTCCGCTTCCAACCAAGGCGACAAACGAAACCTTTCATTCTGATCTTCCTCCCGGCAAGGGAACGGCAAACCTCAATCGAAATAATTTCCCGCCAGAAGTCACGTCCAAATACTGCGAGACTGAGGCCTATGGGCTGACTCTGCACATGCGCAGTAACGCTCACGGGCTAGCGGTCGGCGCCCAGGCAGCCTCCACAATCCCACAGTCCTCTGGGCGCCCAGGCGTCTTCTCAATCCCACAGTCCTCTGGGCGCCCAGGCGCCTCCACAATCCCACAGGCCTCTGGGCGCCCAGGCGTCTCCTCAATCTCACAGTCCTCTGGGCGCCCAGGTGGCCTCCTCAATCCCACAGTCCTCTGGGCGCCCAGGGGTCTCCTCAATCCCACAGTCCTCTGGGCGCCCAGGGGTCTCCTCAATCCCACAGTCCTCTGGGCGCCCAGGGGTCTCCTCAATCCCACAGTCCTCTGGGCGCCCAGGTGGCCTCCTCAATCCCACAGTCCTCTGGGCGCAGACTTCCGGTTCTTCTAGCTCCTCAACTGATGTTTCCTTCAGTCGCGATGCAACGTCCAGGGCCGCTAGTTGGGGGACTTTTCTGTTCTTTGGCGTTGATAGCTGTTTGCTATTTGGAATCAGTGACGCTTCGGGAGTCCTGCCGCTGCCGTGAACACGTCGGGCCCAAGCCATTCGTGAAACAGCCGCCCGCTCAGTCCACGTCCTGGTTCGCAAGGAGAAAGGTACTGTGCTGAGCCGTTTCCAATCGGATCTTCCTCTTCCTTCCCCAGCTCACCCCACACCTACTCCGGGCCATGCACCCCAACCCCGCAGACCCTTAAGGCCTTCCCCCCTGTTTCTTCGACTTCCCTCATGAAACTCGTACCCTCTATCGCGTCGCCTCGGGGCGCCCCTACCCGCTCCCTGGGGGCGGGCCAGCCTGGGCGAGGGGCCTGGTGTCCTGCTCTCTGGTTGTCCTGCTCGCTCGTTACGGAGTTCGGGTCGCTGGCTCTTTATATATATATAGATAGAGACGTAGACTAGAGGTTGCTAAGCTGGGGGAATAGAGGAATGTAACATTGTTGCTTGATGATACAAGGTTTCTGTTTGGGGTGAAAAGTTCTGGAAGTGGATGGTGATGATGGCAGAACATTGTGAATGTTCTCAGTGCCACTGACCTCTGCACAGAAAATGGTTTTAAAATGGCAAGTTTTGCCCCGGCCGGTGTGGCTCAGTTGGTAGCGTCATCCGTCCACCAAAAGGTTGCAGGTTCGATTCCGGGTGAGGGCACACACCAAACCTGCAGTGTTTCTCACCTGGATGTTTCTCTCTCTCTCTCTCTCTCTCTCTCTCTCATGAAAATGTCCTCGGGTGAGAATTAGGAAAAATTGGCAAAGTTTGTTGTATATATTTTGCCATGGAATTGTACACTTTACATGGGGTACCTGTATGGTATGTGAAGTATGTTTTAAAAGCTGTTAAAGCATTTAAAGCCAAAAGGTTGGAAATGGCACCTGCCTGTCCTCTCTGCTCCCAAGGTGTGGGGAGCGGCTACAGCGTTTGGACAGGTTCAAGCCTCGGGCTAATGAGAGGGCACGGTCCTCTCATGGCAAAGCCACGTGCAAGTCCCCGCACAATGACAGCCAGAGGCCGTGGCTGTGAGCTTGACCTCATGGTGCGAACCTGTGGGCCCACGTGGCTGAGTGGTGTGGGCGGCGGGAGGTGCAGCAAGTAAACAAAGCTTGACCAGGTGCCTGTAACTGAGTGGATTTGAAACCCGGAGAACGTTGTAAGCGTCTTGACTACGCCCTTGCTTTGCCTCCTGGAATCTGGCTATAAAATAAAGACTCGGCTTGCAGGCCGTGGCGCTATCACCAAGGTGCTCTGGGCAGTGGGTTACTCCTGAGGGCGCCGCCTCCTCCATCCCACCCCATGAGCTGGGAGGCGTCTTACCCGGATGCTGTGCCCAGTAGAGACGTGGACCTGCGGCGGGGGGGGGGGGGGGGGGGGGAAAAAAAACAAAAAGGAACCCCCCACTCCCCCTAAAAGGCATTTTGGTTTTTTTTAAAAAAAATATTTTTATTAATTTTTTATTGATTTCAGAGAAGAAGGGAGAGGGAGAGAGAGATGGAAACATCAATGATGAGAGAGAATCATTGACTGGCTGCCTCCTGCACGCCCTCCACCGGGGATCGAGCCCACAACCCGGGCCTGTGCCCTTGACCAGAATCGAACCTGGGACCCTTCAGTCCGCAGGCCGACGCTCTATCCCCTGAGCCACACCAGCCAGGGCGGCATCTTGCTTTTTACTCTCACAGGGCGGCTCCCTTTGTGGTTCCCAAGTTACCTGCGACCCAATCAGGACCTCGGGGCCGGGAGGGGAGCGGCCTGCGCTTCGGGGTCCTGCCAGTCGGCCGCCTTCCCAGCCGCGGCCGCTCGAGGGCGCCCCTGCACCGCCTCTGCCGCCGGCCGGCTCCATGCCGAGGGCCAGTGGCGGCGCCAAAGGTTGATCTCGGGGTTCACGCCTCCCGGTGGACCCAGGTGGGCGCTGGAGGCTGCAGAGGCGGCTTTAGACCTGGTCCCTGGAGCCAAGGGGCGGCGACTTCCCGCCCCCCGCCCAAGGCTGCGTGCACCGCCGCTCAGGACGTCGGGCGAACATGCATCAGGAGCTCAGCGGGCGGAGTGGCCGCTCTTCCTTCCTTCCAGGGCCCTGGGCCTCCTGCTACCTGCTTGGTGCTCAGCGCACCTGGACTGACCCCGCCTCCCGAGTGCGGACCGCCACCGGCCTGAACACGCAGTCCCTTAAGACACAGCACTGGGGGACCCAAGACCTCATGCATCCGGGTCCCTCCAACACCACGGGGCCTCAGGGCAGGCGGGGCCCTCAGCAGGTGACAGGCAGCAAGAGCAAGGGGAGAGCATGTCACTCTCTCTCTACCCTCCCCCCCAGCGGGCCTCCCGGGCCGCCCAGGCTAATGACCCTCCGCCATCCCGGCCCCAGGTGTGGCCCGTGCTTTTCCCAGCCTCTGCCCTGTGGTCCGAGTGCTGGCAGGTGGAGGCCTCCCTCTGACCACTGTGTCCTCCACGGGCCTTTGCTGAGGAGACCTCTGTCTGCCTCAGGTGGCCCAGTGACAGCTGACACCCAGGGACAGACGTGGTCTGGTGTCCAGGGCAACACCGAGGTCGCTGTGTGGCCCGGGAAGAGCAAGGGCACTTTAGTGAGTGCCTGGCCAGGGCGGTGGCTGGGCTGGGAGCCGGGCCTGACTCCCCGAAACCCTGCAGCAGCCCCCGGTCCTGCGGCTGCGGGGCCCCTCAGAGGTGGCCGCCCCGGGTCCGCTGGGTCCCAGAGCAGCGGCCCGTACATCACTGGTTGGCCCGGGGGAGGCTCCCGCCCCAGGTGGTGACCGGTGCCCTGGCTCTCACCTCGGCGTCTGCTTCCTCTTTCTTCCCTCTCCTGGGTGGAGCCTCCAGCTTCCGTTGGCTCCTGTGGGAGTGACAAAATGCCTTTGAAAGGAGGCTGGTGTCAGGGAGCCCCAGCCCCAGAGCCTGGGTGCCTGCATCTTGGAGGAAAAGGGTTTCAGTGGCCAAGGGGGTGCGGGACCAGCCCCACAGTGTCCCCACGGCAACCCCAGGAGCTGGCCCGGCTCCCCTCCCTCCCTCAGGGCGGTCAGCACAGGGGGTCCCTGCCCCCAACAGCAGGGAGAGGGGCGTGTCCTGTGCCTCTTCACCCTGAACCCTCCTGGGGAGACACCCCCTTGGCTCTGCTCCCCTCCTCCTTCCTGTTCACTGGGCTCCCAGCCACCCCGATGGGGCCTGTTTAATTGATTCAATTTGTCCAACAGTAAAAACACTCCGCAGATGTCCGCCTCCGGCTCCCCACCCCCAGGGAGCCGGCAGACACCTGCCAAGGACCTGCGGCTGGGAGCCCTTCCAGGGCCACTGCAGGGAGCCTCTGACCCCCGGCGGGCGGGCCAGGCCGCGTGCGGGAGCCGGGGCGCCACCCATGGCTGAGGGGCCGCTCCACGGACTCCACGCGGAAAGGATGCGGAATGCTGATCATAGACTCTCGCTCAGGGAACTGGTCTTTACAGACCCAAAGCTGGGCTGTGACCTTGGAGATGACTTGGTCCAGCTGCTGTCCTCCAGCCAGTGTCCAGGCTCGCCTTCCCCCTCGGCACCCTCCCCACCCGCACCCTCTCCATCAGCGCCGGCTGGGGGTTCTAGGTCCCTGGGGTCTGGGAGGGGCCCCGAGGGTTCCCTGGGGTCTGACGCCCCGGTCTGGGTGGCTTTGTTTGGGTGTCTCCTTGGTGGCCACCCGGTGGCAGGCAAGGAGCTGAGCCTGGGGACCAGCCGGGAAGGGACTTCAGGCCCCAGCCTAGTGTCGCCGTCCATCGGGGCAGCACTGCAGCCGTCTGCCTTGGAGGGTGTGTGCGGCCACAGCTCACTGGGCAATGCTTCCAGGAGGGGAGAGCGAGCGGGGAAAACTGGGGGGCTGGGAGGGAGACCTCCCTGA
>NW_005873604.1:7167-9146 GCF_000147115.1 Myotis lucifugus | reverse complement strand
TGGCTGCGGCAATCGCGGCTGCCGCTGCCACAGCGCCTCTGATTGGCTGTGCTGCGGCCAATCGGGCACAGGGCCGCGAGCCATGCGGTCCACGTGGGGCGGTTCGCTGGCGGCGGCGGGTGGGGCGCCTACATCCCGGGCGCCCGAGACCAGAGGGCCACGCGCGCTCCCTCGCGGCCCCCGGGACCCCCACCCCGGGGACCCGCGGCCCTGAGGGTCCCTTTGCGCAGGAAGGTCTTTGCTGCGCCCCTCGGTCTGTGTGTGTTGGGGCCCGAGTCGTGGCTGCCTCCAGGGCGCACGCGGAGGTGAAGTGCAGCCCCACAGCCCGGCCTGTTCGGGTGGAGGCCGCTGGGGGCCGGGGTCTCCTCCCCGGGGGGTTGGGTGCAGGGCGCCACCACCACCCTCTCCGCATCCCTCGGGGGCTGGGCCCAGGGCGCCAGGAAGGCTCTCCTGCGAGACCAGTCATTCGTTGTGATTGGAGTATTGACATTTTCTCCTACCGTGTCCTGGGGGTCCACACAGGGGGGGCCTGGGGCTCAGCCTGCCCTCGTTCCCAGGAGTCGCCCCAGGAGTCACCCCACCGCCCCTCCAAGTGGGACATACACCAATGTCCTTGGACATGGGTAACGGACATGGCCTTACAGGGTTATGGCGCCTCAGACAGGGTGTCAGGGGAGTTGGGTAAGTGGAAGGTGAATGAATGAAGGAGGGAGGGGACAGGACCCAGGGCCAGCAGCAAAGGGGGGCTGTGGCCACCCAGGCCTGGAGGGCAGCGGCAGCCGCAGGAGAGGCCCAGCGAGCAGGAGCTGTGACCTTGGGGAGCGGGACACAGCGACCTGGCAGGGAGGGGCCTGTGACTGAGCCGTGACCTCACCTTGCCTTCCGTGCCTGCTCATGTCATCTGCGGGCTCCTCGTCGTCGGCTGAGGGCAAAGGGGTCCCCTTGATCCCGTGCTTACAGGTCGGCCTCGGCCGGGACAGGCGACTGGGCAGCGGCACCTGTCCTGCGTGTGAGTAAAGCATCTTAGAGACCTTGCTGTTTGCGGGCAGTGACAGACAATGGAAGTGCAGCCCTTGCATCCCATGCAGAGGCCGCCTGTGGGGGTGGGGGCAGCGCTCGGCTGGGCCCTCACTCCTGCAGAGCCACTCAGAGCCTCTGGGAGCCACGAGATGTCCTGCAGGTGAAGGCTCAGCACCAGGCAGAGCAGGGGGCCAACCGCCTGCCTGTCAGTGCACCTGGCCGACGAAGTTCAGGCTCCGCCACCTCCAGGAGGCCCTCCTGAATGCTCCCTTTTCATCAGCCTTGTCCCAGGGCAGTGCCTGGCAGACGCAGGCATCCCTGGAGGACGAGTGGACCGTGTGCTCGGCCTGGGAGAGGCCGCGGCAGCGCCTCCCGCTGAGGCGGCGGCATTTCTCCCCTCGGGGGGCCGTGTTGGGCTTTCTCCCCGCCAGGGCTCAGCCCCCGGGAGCCCTAAGGAGGAAGGGCTGTGCTCCGAAGGTGAAGTTCACGGTTCAGCAGCACAGCTGGGTGAGGCAGCCTGAGCCGCGGGCGCTGGAGGGTCCAGGAGGGTGCAGCTCCTTGCAGACGGGGACAGGGAAGGAGGTGACCTGGTGGCTTTGGGGGCAGTAGGAGTTGGAGCAGCGGGAACAGCGAAGAAAGGCAAGAGCCCTGAGGTGGAAGTGTGGGGTGCGAGGATGCGGCCCTGGGTGGTCAGAGGCTGGGCACCCCACCCTTCCTGTCACGCTGGGCGGGTGAAAGAGCGTGGGTGACGTGCTGGTCCGGTCTCGCGCCGGGTAATCCCAGGCTCAGTGCATACACGTGAGCTGTGGTGTCACGTTCATCATGGTCAGGGAGGTAGTGGGGGGTTTGGCGGGGTTCGAGGAGCCTGGTGGGGGAGGCGGCAGAGTGAGGGGCTCTCGGGGACAGCAAGGCTGCCCTGCCTCCGCCATCACACGGGCAGTTGTCACTAACCACCAGCC
>NW_005873604.1:0-6054 GCF_000147115.1 Myotis lucifugus | reverse complement strand
ACAGCCCCAACCAGTGCCCCGGCCCCTCCCTGCTGACCGTGCTGCCACTGAGCCGCCTCCGACGGCAGTTCTCTCCCTGGCGGCAGATCGAGCTTCATACCCGAGTCCAGCTGCACTCCGGGGGCGGCAAAGGTCCCCATGAACATGTCCGCTTGCCACAGGGGGACGCTCCTGACGTCCCCAGTCCCACTCACGTCCCCCAGCCAGACCGGCCGCCCCACACCCTCATGTTCCTGTTTACTTGGTGGTGTGGCCACAGGTCCTGGCCCCGGGGGGCAGTGCCCGCTCCTGGGAGCCACCCTGGGGCAGCACAGAAGGCAGAGCCCAGGTCCCTGGTGGCACCGAGAGGCTGCTGGCTCCGGGCCTGGGGCCGAGGGAGAGCAGCCCCGAGGGGCCCGTGCCTGCCCCTCCCCCAGCTGCCCAGGCTGTGTGGCCCCTGGGCTGCGGGTGCAGGAAGGCGCCACATGGCTCCTGCCATCCCCGTGCTCAGACTTGCGTCCCTTGGCTGCAGGGCCGGTGGGGTTCCCGGAGCCGTCAGGGCTTCTCTGGGCCCACGGCACGTCCAAATGCAAGGGCGTCTGCTCCGGGCGAGGGCAAAGGCTGCCGCGCCAGGACCAGGACGGGAGGGCCCCCAGGGCACAGGGCACGGAGTCACCGCCCGACAGGAGACCCTTGGTTGCTGCTGACAGCGGAGTATTCCTCAGCACGGTCCTGGGCCTTCTGCCTGCCCGCTGCTCTGTGCCTGAGCCCGAGGCCGGCGGGGGAGGGGAGGTGGCGGGCTCCCGCGGGTGGGTCCCGGGCCCTGGACGGTTAAGAACTCTTGGGTGGGGAGCTCTCGTGGCATCGCACGGCCGGCAGAGGCTGAGCCTCTGGGCACAGTCCGCGCCGTCGGTCCGCTCTCTGCCTCCTCCAGCCCCGCCCGGCGCATCTGTCACTGGCTCCTTCCAAGTCCCTCGTGTCTGGCCAGATGGCCAGGCCCTGCCCAGGACACTGTGGACCTAGGGCTCGGACCCCCAGACTTCTGTCTTTAGCTGCCCGGGTCCCCTGGGGGCGGGGCCTGCACAGAGCCGTCCGTAACCCGCCGCTGCTCCCTCGTTGGCAGGTCCCGGTGTGTGCCGTGTGCGGGGGCTGCCGGGCCCTCTGGTGCCGCCTTCTGCCGCGTGAGGGACAGACAGCTGCGGGCGCTGCTCACGGGCAGGCGGGCGAGGAGCCCCGGTTCGGTTGGACAGTTGGGTTTCAAGACCAACCCCTTGCCCCCAAGTAAACAGGATGTGGCTTCAATATGCATTTCAGGGGAACGGGGAACGTGTGGTGTGAGGTACCCCCGACGGTGGGACCACAGGCCACACTGACACAGAGGATCCAACCGGCCCCTGACCCCCTGCTCCTCCAGGAGGCGGGGTCCATCCTCGGGGCCCAGGTGCCACTGCGGGAGGCGCCACGTGGCCAGGCGTGGGTGCTAGAGCCTCACCTGGCTACTAGGGGGGCTGTGCTCACGCCCCAAAGCCCGTCACGGTGAGGAAGAGGCAGAGGCAGCCTGCGTGGCCCTGCCAGGGTCCGGCGACCATCGTGTGTGTCTTCCCCCCGCCCCTCTGTCTCTGTCCATGGGCCTGGCTGCATCCAGCAGGCATCCCAGGAGGGGAGCCCCCGGCCCGGGTGCCGGCCCAGGATCAGAGGGGGGCTGGATGGCCGGTGGTAAAGAATGTGATCGCCTGTCAGTGTGGGGTCCCCGACACTTGCGGTTCCCGAGGCCGAGCCTGTCTCATGAGTGAAAACAGATTTCCCGACGGGGGCAGTTCTCAGACGGGTGCAAAGGCTCCGTCCGCCCAGAAAGGGTGGCTTAACTCCCCTCTCAGCAGCAAGCCCAGGGCCCTCCGTTCCATCGCCGAGAGGGCTTGGGGGCCGGGCCCTGACTGCCGGGAGCCTGGGGAGTGCTGGGGGGCTCTGGGTGTCCCCCCTGCCCCCCAACCCCGGCACCTGGAGGCTTTTCCTCAGTGGAGCCCGGTTCACCCGACTCAGCCACAGCCCCTGCCGCCCTGGGGCCACGCCGAGGGGTGCAGTGGACAGGCACAGGCTGCTTTTTGTCACGATTTTAAAAAAATACATGCTTATTGGTTTCAGAGAGGAAGGGAGAGGGAGAGAGAGAAACATCAATGAGAGAGAATCCTGGACCAGCTGCCTCCTGCACGCCCCACCCTGGGGATGGAGCCCGCAACCCGGGCCTGTGCCCTGACCGGGAATTGAACCCTGACCTCCTGGTTCCTAGGTGGACGCTCAACCACCGAGCCGTGCCGGCCGGGCAGCCTGACTTTTAGAGGAAGAGCAGCTTGGGGGGGAGCGGGTGGCAGGGGGAGGCTGAGACCCAGGTTCCTGGCAGGAGGGGAGGGAGCTCCCAGTGCCCCGTCCCCGGCGCCCACTTCCCCAGCTGGCACCCAGGCCTCAGAGGCGGTCCCTCCTTCCAGGTCGCCTGGTGCCGGGCAGGCTCAGGTGGCCTCCAGGGGCCAGACGGGCCACTGGCCTCGGCCACTGAGTGCCCAGATGACCTTTCGCCACTGGACCAGAGAGCTCCCCCCTCCCCCGGGCCTGAGTCCGCTCCCCATCCCGCCCAGCCTCCTCGCCCAGCCAGGGGCCTGGGCCATGAAGCCCTTGGCCCCAATTGGTTTGTGGTATTAAAAGCGAATTGCGATCGGCCGGGTTGTCATCTCTACCTGATGAAACATCACTTTTATCGATCTCGCTCCCGGGCCGTCGCTTGTCCTGCTTCAGCGTTTCCCAGAACGGCTCGTTCGTCTTGATCAAAGTGTGGACGTCTCACCCGTGGGCTCGCAGCCTCCGTGCCTGCCCCGCCCCATCCAGGCCCTAGTCCGGAGGAGGGCGAGGGTCATGATGGGTTAAGATGAGAGCTGGGGAGGGGGCAGGGAGGCGACTGGATGGAGGGAGGGGCAGGGAGGAGGAGGCAGGGCTGGTGGGAATGACCTGGGGACTCACCTAACCCTGCTCTAGCCCCACCTGCTGTCCTGAGCCTCACCTGCCTCCCGGTTCCCCTACCTGCCCACCTTCCTGGGCCTGTTGGCGGCCCGCCCCCCCCCCCCTGCCCCCAGCCTTGTGCCCCTGCCTCCACCCTTGTGCTTAAGACCTTTCTCTGGGTGCCCCAGGGGCCTTCGGGGCTGCAGAGTGAGGGGGGGTCTGTCTGACTGCCGACCCCCTGCCTGAGCCTCCGTGCGTCCTGCTGTCCCACAGACAGGGCCGGCCCCACGACCCCACGACCCCACCCTGCCCGTGGGTTCTGACCGGGCCTCTGCCACACGCCGCTGCAGTGTCAGCCCCGTACTCCCTGGCTGCCTGGTGTTCCTCGCCGGCCCTCCGCCTGCCCTGCACCATTTCCTCCAGGACAGCCAGGCGCCACCTCCTCCGGGGAGCCCTCCTGGGGCAGTTGTACGTGGGCCCCTTGGATGTCCCTGTTAGTCTGCCCACAGCAGGGAGCCCCGTGCCAGAGCCACCAGGTCTCGGCTGTGAGGCCGTCCTCGCCCTCCCCCTCGGCCTCTCAGGGTGCTGCCGGGTCGGAGGCTGTGGCGGCTGTGCTGGCTGAATGGGGGGACGACCCCAGACCTGGCAGCAGGAGCAGCTCCCCGCTGCCCCCGAGGGATGTCACCCGACCTGTGTCACCATCCTGTCCCGACTCTCCCCTCAGAGCCCCCTCTGCCTGCTCCTGAGCCACAGCGCGCGAGGGGTCTCCCTTCCCGTGCCTGTGCCCCGTGGACTGGCCTCCCTCCCCCACTCCAGGGCGCCCGCCGCCCACATGACAGGCCAGGCCGCACACCTGTCTCACTCAGGTGAGACCGACAAGGCGAGGGACCTCGTCCTGGGGGTCTCGAAAGCCAAGGCCGCCGCAAGCCCGTTCTGGTCACACGTCCTGAGTGGGAGTGGCTTCGTGCCGGCCAGCGGCTCACCCGGGACCGGCCAGCCTGGCGGGGACACGTCTGCAGAGACCCCGCCCTCTGGGGCCTCCGGGGATCCCCGTGCGACACACAGGGACACTGAGGCACAGTTAGGGTTCCGGACCATTCCGGAACAATAGTTCATATATTTATTCTTAAGCAAGTTATCGATAAAAAATTTAATACTAAAATGCATTTACATAGAGTCTGCTGCTCATAAAACCTCTGTTTTTGTTTGTTTTTAGTGTTTACATTGAAAAACCCACCCCTTAGTTTACACATTTACAACAGCCGGGCTTCTGCCGGGCGGCGTCACACGCACGCAGACGGGGGCGGGGGGCGGGGGGAGTGTGAGGGGCGGGTGGGGCGGTCAGCAAGGACAGGGTGCCTGGCCCCGCGCTGCGGGCTCGGGTTCTGGGCTGCCGTCCACCCACCCAGGCGGCACCGGGAATGAAATATTGCACTCGTGGGAGGCGAGGGGGAGCGGGGACCCCCTCCTGGTCCCTGCGCTTCCCACGGAGCCGCCAGGAGGGGAGGAGGGTTTCCTGGCCGGGGTTGGGGTGCGGGCACCCGCCAACACCCGTTTCCTGGAACCTGGGCCGTGTCTGTGGGTCCCACGAGAGCGCCTCCTGAGGAGCCAGGGCGAACTTGGGGGGCTTTCCTGGGGCTCTTGGTGGGGACACGTGGCCCTCAGAGCACCTCAGGGGTAAGGCCCTGGGCCAGGTCTGCCCGGCCCTGTCGGCCTCAGGAGCAGGGACAACGTGTCCAGTTCCACGGGGAACTGGCCTGTTGCTGAGGCCTGGGGTGCCCCCCGCCCCCGTGCGGCCTGGAGCGAGTGCCCAGCCCCCCCCATCGGCCCTGCCCAGCGGCTCCAGGAAAGGCCCGGACCCCCCTCGAGGGCTGCGGGCTGGTCTCCCTCCTCTGGGCAGAGGCCGGGCCAGCGGGAATCAGAAATGACTTGGAATATTCAGAAACTGAAATCAAAACATCACTGCCTCATACCAACACTTCAAAACATTTGTTCATTTTTGTTTCGTTGAAACAGAGGTAAGATACACGTGTCTGCGGCCACACGGGGGCGTGGGGGGGGCTCGGCTGTACTTCTGCGCCAGGAACCCCCTCCCGAGGGGCCTCCCCCAACACGTTCTGCCCAGGAGATGGATTCACATGAAATAAACTCACGTGTGACCTCCATCTGACCAGCCCCCCGAGAGCTCGGCCGGGCCCCCAGCCGCCTCTGTGGTCACAGACGCCCAGTGGGCCTCAGCCAGGCTGAGGAAACAGTGCATTTTCAAAGAAAACCCCAGCACGAAACCCGCACACACGCACGCGCACACATCCTCGTCACGCACGCGGGGAAGGGACCCTCTCCCACGTGTTTTTTTCATAAAACTTCCCGCAGAAACACACTATTTACAGAGAAATAAATAGACAGACACCTGATTCTGCTCTCCCTGGTGGGACAGTCGGAGGTACTCGGGAAGATATGGCTTGGATTCTACTCTCTCGTGAGCCGGGGAGGGGGCGGGGGGAAGCAGAGGGCCGGGCGGTCCAGCGGGCACGGCGCCCGCGGGGCGGGTGGGACTGGGCGCCGGGCCCGGCCGTCTCTCCTGGGAAATAAAGAGCCTGGACCCTGCCTCGCTGGTTTGCATATTTGTTCACTCGCCCCGCCTCCCGCTCGGCGGGGGCGACCGGCGTCGTCTGTCCGAGTCCCCCAGCTCCGAACGCGGGCAGCCCCGGGTGGGTGCAGGCTCAGCACAGGATGGGCACACCGTCGGCCGTCACCAGGCGCCCGGTGGCGGGGTCGTAGGTGCCCGCCAGGTAGTAGAGGTCCCGCCGGTCCTGGCACTTGCGGCTCCGCGTCATCTGCTCGTACTGCTCGCGCCCCACGACCTGGCACTTGTGGGAGATGGTCTGCACGTCGTTCTCGTCCTCGTGGCACGACTGGTACAGCGCGTTCTGGGGGGGCACTGTGTCAGGGCGGCCTGGGCCCCCCACCGGGCAGGGCCCCCACCCTACCTGGCAGAGCCCCCACAGCGCACCCCCCATACAGGGCCCCCCACCCCACCCCGCAGAGCACCCCACAGGGCACCCCCCACACAGGGCCCCCCACCCC
>NW_005873603.1:16658-23388 GCF_000147115.1 Myotis lucifugus | reverse complement strand
TGACATTGAATTTCTCACACGTCGAGAGCTCAGTAGCCACACGTGTGCCTTGGCTTTCCGCGCTGGGAGCCCAGGCCTGGGCGGGTTCCCATCATCCGGAAGGTTCCGAGGGGCCGGCGTTCCGGCACCTGGACGTCCGCCCGGGCACCAGCGTTTCGCCTCCCAGGGCCTGGCGTCCCTCTGCGGCCCTGGACACCGGGCGGAGGTGTTTCTGGGCAGGTCAGTGGGTGTTCAGGGCGCGGGCGGTTGGCACACGGGGCTGTTTCCGCTTCCTGGGGGGCAGCACGGAAGGGTGAAATCGAAAGACGAAAGCTCTTCCCTCCTCGCCGGCGAGGCAAAAGTCATCATTTCCCGTCCGGGTGTTTTGAGGCTGAGGGAGGTGTTTGAGGTTTTGAGGGGCTGGGTCCTGGGCCCGGCCGCATGGCCAGGTGATGTAACTAAACGAAAGACACCACTTTTCAATACGGCCGAAGCGCTTTCCCACCCCATAGCCATGGGGGTGGGGGGGGGGGTGGGGTCAAAGACGGGAGCTGCCTCTCGCTCCCTCCGAGCAGAACACGGGGACCCCTGGCCCCTGCCTCAGTATGACGTGCGTGTGCACAGTGGGCTGTGAAGCGAATATTGGCTCTTCCTAGGGCCTCGTCGTTATGTTAAAACACAAACATTAAAAATAAACAGGTTGTGGCTGTCGTCTGACATGAGCGACGTTCAGAGTCCACGCGGCTCACAGGAGAGGCTGCTCAGTGGTCGGCGCAGGTACCTGAGAGCAGACATCGGTGCTGTTCCCCCCTCCCTCCTGGTTCCCTCCCAGCCCCTCCTCCGGGGTCACCTCCCCAGATGTGTGCAGGCCCCGGTGTGGGCCCCGGTGTGGGCCGTGGTGCGGGCCGTGGTGCGGGCCCGGTGCTAGCGGTGTGGCAGGCCGTGGTGCGGGCCTGGTGTGGGCCGTGGTGCAGGCTGTGGGGTACGGGCCGTGGTACAGGCCCGGTGCAGGCCGTGGTGTGGGCTGTGGTACGGGCCGTGGTGCGGGCCATGGTGCGGGCCTGGTGTGGGCCCGGTGCTAGCGGTGTGGCAGGCCATGGTGCAGGCCCGGTGCTGGCAGTAAGGCAGGCCGCGGTGTGGGCTGTGGTACAGGCCGTGGTGCGGGCCGTGGTACAGGCCGTGGTGCGGGCCGTGGTACAGGCCGTGGTGCGGGCCTGGTGTGGGCCGTGGTGCAGGCCGTGGTGCGGGCCCGGTGCTGGCGGTGAGGCAGGCCGCGGTACAGGCCGTGGTGTGGGCCGTGGTGTGGGCCGTGGTGCGGGCCGTGGTGCGGGCTCGGTGCTGGCGGTGAGGCAGGCCGCGGTACAGGCCGTGGTGTGGGCCGTGGTGCGGGCTGTGGTGCCGGCGGTGAGGCAGGCTCAGGTCTGAGCAGTTTCTCAGGCGCCTCAGTGCAGGGTCCTAGGGTTCTAGGGAGTCAGACGCAGACACAGCAGCACGTCCTGCTGTTCCCAGCTCCCGCTCCAGGGGGCAAACGCAGAGACAGTGACCTAACTAACCGGGCGTTGCAGGCGCGGCCGGGGGAGGAGCCGAGCGGGGCTCCAGGACGGGGAGGTGGGCTGTGCAGGCGGTTCTCAGGGGCGTGAAGCCAGAGCGCTGAACCAGCGCACAGTCTACCAGCCCCTGGCAGCCGTCCCTTCGTCTCGAATCTCAGCAGCGCCCCCTCTCCTGGGAGTGGCACACGTGCAGCCCGGCGGCCCATTGCTCACACGTGTGCAAACCCTAGGTGTCGTTTGAAAATGAGAAGACCCCAGACTCTGAGCAGTGGGCCCCGTGGCTGCGCACAGCCTCCAGCGACATCACAGACTCTGGGTCTGGACGGCGGGGCCCACCGGCTGTGGGTCCTGTCTGTGTCCTTGTGGGGACGGCGGTGGGTCCCCGACGCCACTCGCGGTGCCTCTCCCCCAGTTAGCAGCCCCGAGGGAAACAGTCACTGCGAGTGGTCTCGAGTGTTTGACCGAACGCCTTTGTCGCAAGAGCCCCCGTGGAGCCGGGCCGAGCAGCCTGGCCTGCAGTGAGGTAGCCAGGCAGAAAGCCTACCCAGTTCTTCTGGCAAATCCTGTGGAGCTCTGAAAGGGAACCCCACTGGGAACCGCACCTGACCAATGAGAGCGGTGTGCCCCCGATCTCGGGCCCAGGCTCGCCGAGGCTCCCTGGGGAGGGCGGATTGAGGAAGCTGAAGGCTGAGCGCACGGGTTGGTTTCGCGTTGAGTCCCTGTGGCCGGTGTGAAATCTCAGGCTGAATCACCCCCCTCGCGCTCTGCCGGGCGGCCCCGTGCGCCTGGGGCTCCCCCTGGACGCCACGGCTCTGAGTCCCCGCGGAGCGCAAATCCTCACGGATGTGAGTGGACGATGGAGACGGGATGATGAGCCCTGGCCGGGGCAGCTCAGAGGATAGAGCGTCGGCCGAGCACCGAGGGGTCCAGGGTTCAAGTCCAGGTCAAGGGCATGTGCCTGGGCTGCAGGTTCACTCCCAGCCCCAGTCAGGTCTTGTGGGGGAGGCAACCAATTAATGTCCCTCCTGAATCAATGCCTCTCTCCCTCTCTCTCTCTCTCTCCCCCCTTCTCCTCTCCCTCCCTCCCTTCCCTTCTCCCTCTACAAAATATCAATGGAAAAAATATCCCCAGCTGAGGATTAGCAAACAAGAAAATAAAGAATCAGATGACGTGACGGATGAAAGGACACAGGTGACCCACCTCCAAGATTCTCACCTAAAGGTCCCCTCAGGGCCAGAGGGACAGGACGGTCAGAGCACGTCCCTCGTCCACCCCCACGCCCTGGCCAGGCGGGCGGCATGCCGTCCTCTGTGCTGCCCCGAGGGCCGGTGACTTCAGGCTCTTGGCTCCGCAGTCCCTCCTGCAGCGCCGGCTTTGTTTGCCCACCTCCCTGACCTTGACCGTCTGGTCGGAGGGAGAGCCTGCCCAGAGCCGGTTAAACTGTAACCTCGCGGCCAGTGGCAGGAGCCTTAGCTCCGGGGCCCTTGGCTGCCCAGGGGGTTCCCGGGAGGAGCCTGTCTCTCCAACCCCCAGGCCCCCCGTTAGTGGGGGACATTTCCATCCTCAGGTGACTTTCTCTGTGTAAACAAAGCCCTGCCCGTGCTCTGTGAGAACTAGAATATTCTCTTCGGCACAGGACAGGCATCTGACCCAGTTGTATTCAAATCACAAATTCAGGACACGACTGGCTAGGCTGGGACAGTGGATCTCAAATTTTATTATGTGTCAGAATCACCGAAAGGGCTTTTTAAAACAGCGATTCCTGCCCGGCCAGTGTGGCTCAGTGGTTGAGTGTTGACCTGTGAACCAGGAGGTCACAGTTTGATTCGGGTCAAGGGCACAGGCCCGGGTTGTGGGCTCGATCCCCGTGTGGGGGGCATGCAGGAGGCCGCCGATCCACGATTCTCTCTCATCACTGATGTTTCTCTCTCTCCCCCTCTCCCTTCCTCTCTGAAATAATGAAAATACATTAAAGCAGCGATTCCTGGGCCGCGCCTTGTGTCTTTCATTGCGTGGCGCTGGTGTTAGGCCTGGGGGTCTGCGTGGCTAACACCTCTCAGGGGTGCTGAGCTGCTGGCCTGGGGCATCCTTTGAGCATCACTGGATGGACGGTTCTCCAGCTCCCTGCACGCACACACCTGGGGGGACACGGCGGGCGGGACACTCCCTGCATCAGTGGGGCCACCAGGACAGGGGCCTGGCGCGCAGCAAAAGCACATGGAGCTTTCCACACATCTCAGACAGGACTGGGCCTTGGACCACTTGCTCGGCGAGCCTGGAGCTGAGCCTGGGCCTGGGCAGGGTTGGCCGTTCCCAGGTGAAGTGTCGTCAGGTGAGGCCTTGGCCAGCACGGAGTCCCTTGGAGACGGGGCGGGAGGGGTCGGAGGCAGAGATTGGTATCTTGGCGCCCGCCCCCGGGAGCTTGAGCCCATCTCCTTGGGGTAAGACTCCTGCCCATTACGTAACCAGATAATGTCCACAGTAAGGCCCGCATACATTCCCAAATGCTAAGTGGTCAGGGCCACATGCCCAGAATTCTTCTGCGGTCACCATTTTCCCTTTCCTGTGGGTGGACAGGGGACCTGCGGGTGGGCCCACGGGGCTGGCGCCTCCTGAAGGCCCGCCTCCTGCTGCCTCATGGCCACACCCTCGGCTGCCTTTGCTGACTCTGCACAGAGGGGTGCTCAGCCTGAGCCCTTTGACACCGAGACCTGCACCCCAGAAGCAGGAGGGACTGTCTCGGCTCCCAGAGAGGCCCGCGGCCGACACTGGGTGACCTCAGAGACCAGCTGGCTCAAGGTCACGCTGGACAATGACTCCGGAGCCTAAGGTTTGGTCCCACTGGGCACTCCCTACGCGACGAAGGCGGTGCCTCTTCCCGGGCGGTCCCGCTTCCTCCCATACACGGCGAGGAGAACGCATCCCCTGACCAGAGAGGCGTTGTGGGACCCGATAGCATTTCCTCCCACGATCACAAAGGGAACAGGAAAGGCGCTCCCACCACGGCTGTAGTCTTTGGATTAGAAAAGAAGGCCACAGGCCAACACACTACCCACCGAGCCACACCGGCCGGGCAGTCACTCTGTCTTTCAAACCCTCCCTCTGTGAGTCCGGGCGGAGGAGAGTCCTCCCAGGAGTGGCAGCTGGGCATGGAGACGGCCAGGGCTCTCCAATCCACAGCCCACCTGGGGTAGGCCTTCTCATGTGGCCGTCCTGCTAGGTCCACCCACTCGGTCCCTCCGAGGATGAAGCCGTGGAGGTGGTTCTGGCCCGAGAAGACGAGCCTCCTCACAGGTTGAGGCACCAGCGCCCTGACGAGTTGGGTTCAGTGCATTCCGCAGTCTCGCTCTCGCGAAGAGCAGCGAGGAGTCTGAGAGCCATCGCGAGTCGCTCGGTGTCGGGAGGAAGTGGTTCATTCAACCCTGAGGCTGCGCCCCCCGCACGGCTGGGTATCTGTTTTTCAAGAAACTGAAAGAGGCTCCATCTGTCCCATGAGTAAGAACGAAGGTGCCCACGTGTGAGCCCCTCTCGAGCCTCAGCCCCGGTAACCTTGGCAGGGAAACCACGTTAAGAAAGAAAAACAGGAATGTTCTTTTACCCCTTTCCGTCCAGAAATTACATGGCCGCCGGCTATGGCTGCCGGACGTAATGTAATACGTTTTCAATGAGATCTTTTCGTTCTGGGTGAACCAGAAGTCTTTGGCAGCCAACACTATGTATTCATCCTGAACCCTGTCTTACTATGAGCTGCACTGTGGTAGAAGTTTTTAAAATGGGACAGTTCAGCTTAATACATACGTGTTTCATGTTCTTATAAAAATTGTAAGTCAATAAACATAAGACATAAAATGAGTCCGTTGCAAATGACACCCTAGGATTTCGTAAAATGACTTATCCTAAGACAGAATGTTAAGTGCAAAAGATATCAAATACTATGTCTATGTTAAGTAGAGGGGAGTTTCCATGTCAACCGGCCAGCGTGGCTCAGTGGTTGAGCATTGACATATGAACCAGGAGGTCATGGCTCGATTCCCAGTCAGGGCACAGGCCCCGGTTGTGGGCTCGATCCCCAGTGTGGGGCGTGCAGGAGGCAGCCGATCCATGATTCTCTCTCAGCATTGATGTTCCTACCTCTCCCTCTTCCTTCCTCTCTGAGATCAATAAAAAGATATTAAAATAAATAAGCGAAGAGCGGCGCTCCTCCCAGACCGGGGTCAGGGGGCAGCCGTGTAGAACGTGGTCCGTGCTGACGCTTCCTCCTCTCTGTTAGGCCCTTGGACACGGGCCTGTGAGCAGACACACGTCTTGTTGCTGAAGCCTCGCTCACTCCCTTGCGGGGGAGGGTGCTGGACCTGAACTCAAACCCCTCCCAGTGAGATGACTGTAATCCACATGGACGTGACCAGGGCGCAGGAGAGGGAGGGGACAGCAGGGGCCCTGCCAGGACCCTGGGGACCGGCCGCCTCCAGGTAAACGCGTGGCCACCTGCACCGACAGGGCCTCCTGTGCTGGGGCTCTGTCTCCGCAGGAAACGCAGCTGCCCTCTGGCTCTGCATTGCTCTCTGGAGACGGCTGCCCCCGGGGCTGTGTCATGAGCCTGAGGTCAGGACGGGGTTGAGGAGGCAGGATTAGCACCCAACCCCGGGACTGGATTCCTGGGGGAGACCGCTGTCTCCTTACAATCTTGGGCACCTTATTTGGCTTCTCTGACTCTGTTTATCATCTGTAAAATGGGGATAAAAACATACCTACTTCATTTTCTTCTTTTGTTGATCCTCACCCGAGGATATGTTTCCATTGATTTTCAGAGAGGGGGGAAGGGAGGGAGAGAGACGGAGAGAAACATCGACGTGAGAGAGACACATGGATTGGTTGCCGGCTGCTCGGCCGGGGGTCCAGCCTGCCACCGGGGTACCTGCCCTTGACAGGATCGAACCTGGGGCCCTTTGGTCCGCAGGCCGACACTATCCACTGAGCCAAACCGGCCAGGGCCCGCTTCCTTTTCTGACGTGACCTTGTATGTGAACACGGCGCGTCATGCCCGGCACAGGTGAGCGCTCATCCGCAGCAGTTACTGTTTGTGGCACCTCCCTGCCCCTCGGCGCTGACTCCCTCCTCCCGGGTGGGAGGCCAGGGCCTGGGCTGCCTGGGACGCAGGGCGGCCTGTGAAGGAAGACAGTGAGCTGGAGTCCCGGTGCCG
>NW_005873603.1:11102-16558 GCF_000147115.1 Myotis lucifugus | reverse complement strand
ACCCCACTCCCTTCCCTCCCGCCACAGCCACAGCCACACCGTCGGCCAGAAAGCCCCGCGTTGGACCGCAGCAGCCGGGCGCTGAGCTGAGCTGTGCAAGCCCTCCCTGCTTCCTCGCATCTGGCCTCGGGCCACCCTGTGCCGGCCAGGGCTGCTCCCGCCCCACGGAGCCATCCGGGCGGAGGAATGCAGGGAATGAGGGGACCTGCCAAGGCCGCGCAGCCAGGAAGTGCAGAGCAGGACTCCGGGGCCGACTCCCACTTAGTCACCGCCGCCCGCGGCCCACGGCGCATGTGCATGTTCTGCGTGCGGACGGTCTCCGCCAACGTAAGGCAGTGAGAACCCCTCCCCTCCCGCTCGGACCCTGTGCTGAGCGGTCGGTGTGTCTCCGGTTCCCAAGAAAAAGGGGGACAGGCCTGTCTTTCCCTTAGTTATGCCTTAACCCTGAGCAAGAAACCTCCTCAGTGCTAGGGTTCGCCCCAATCCCCACTTCCCATGGGGGTTCAAACCAAGGCCCCATGTCTGATTGTTGAACGAGCTCAGAAGGAGCCTGGCGGCCGCAGCCAGAGGTAAATGAAAGGATTCAGGCAGGAGTCTGCACACGTGGACACGGCGAGGCGAACCCAGAACCGGTCGGAGGAAAGAGCTAGCGGTTCTTTAGAAAAAGCAGGCTCTTGGGAACAACAGTCCCGCTCCTCGGCCCGGCTCCCCGAGGGGACGGACCCCTGCCTGAGCCGTCCTCCAGCGCAGCGAGTGCTGCCCCATCAGCCCAGGCAGGGCCGGCCACCGGGCGCCGTCCACAGAAGGAACATTGTTCTCACCTGCCTGGCTCTCTGGACCTACGGGCTCCAGGCAGGAGCCTGCTTGTCACTGAATCTGCTTTGTCACTGAATCGAGTTCTTTCAGATGAGAGTCAACTGAGATGAGCACCTGCCTCTGCATTCGTGTGTCAGAGTTAACAGAGCGAGTGTCCGGGCTCCCGGGGGGAGGGGGTCCAAATCCCGGGGAGGGGGTCCAAATCCCGGGGAGGGGGTTCTGGAGCCAGCCGGCCACTCCAGGCTGCAGCCAGGGCCGGCCCTCCTAGGCAAGGTCACCAGGCCAGGCCCCTGGCCGGGCTCCCAGAGGTCAGAGGGAGGAGGAGCTGGACTCCTCACCTGGGTTTAACCTCTGCGCAGAGCGGCGTGTCTCACCTGAGCTCTGCTCTCGACAGTCACCGAGCGAGATGAAACACAGCGAGCGACCGCTGACAACACTGGGAAGCTTCCCGACTTTACCGTGAGAGCCGTGAAGCTGCGGGGAGACGTCAGGATGGGGGTCACCAGTGGCCTCCCCGTAATGCGGGGCCTTTGGGGTGCTGGTCGCGTGCTGGTCCCCGATCGGGGTGCCAGTTACGTGGCTGCGTTCCGTCTGTGAGCGTTTCCCAGTTGCACCGTGGCCTGTGCTTCCGCGTATCTATTCTCTTCAGTGAAATGTTTGCAGCGGAGTCCTCGTGTCCTTAGCTTAGTTGTGATGAGCTGGGTTTTTCCTGGTGTCTGGCTTGGAAATCCAGTTTCAACCTGACTTAAGTTCCTATTTCATCTCAAACTCACTCGACTGCGTAGATCGCAGTGTGGTCGGCACGGCCTCACCCTGAGACGTATGTTGAACTGATGACACACGTGCAGTTCTGTTCGGCGAACGGGGGCTAGTAGGTCACCAAGGCTTTGCCGTCTGCGAGCGGCCGCCTCCGACTCACTGCTGAGGTTGTCATTTCAGTGTGTTTTGTTTTGTTTGGGTTTTTTTTTTTAAATATATTTTTATTGATTTCAGAAAGGAAGGGAGAGAGAGATAGAAACATTAATGAGAATCATTAATCGGCTGCCTCCTGCATGCACTCCACTGGGGATGGAGCCCGCAACCCAGGCACGTGCTCTAGACCGGAATCGAACCCTGGACCCTTCAGTCCGCAGGCCGACGCTCTATCCACTGAGCCACACCGGCTAGGGCTTCAGTGTGTTCTCTCAGGTGTTTCATGCTAACGGCGAGAAAGCTAACACGAGGGAGCTGAACTCGGGAGCTGTAGAACCAAGACGCAGAAGGAGGAACCCTTTGAAAAGGATGAGGGGAAGGATCAACCTATAGTTGCCTCCGAAAATGGGGAAACGTGAAGGACGCTCACAAGTGATGGTCTTGGTTTTTCCAGGGAAAAATGAAAGCAGGGTCTGCGCCGGGAGGAAGGGTTGGGCTGGGGCCGACTGGGTTCCCGGGAAAGGGAAACAGGAAACGCCATTGCTGCCGTCACCTTGGCTGAAGGTCACGGAACGAAGGTACTAGCGAGAGTCAGGTCCATGGTCGGCAAGAGAGCTCCGCGTTCGGTAAATACAAGGAGGGAGGAAGCCGTGATCCGGGTGAGAGCAAAGACTCGAGGTCACAGAGGACAAGGCGCAGGCTCAAGGGGAGGAGAGGCAGTGGGCGGGCGGGGTGGGGAGAGAAGCCAACTCACAGCCCAACCTGCGCAGTGGCATCCACTCCCCTGATGACTGGATCCGAGGTGTGGCCGCAGCTGTGGGTTTCGGATTCAGCGTGAAGCTGAAGATCCCTGTTGAGAAGGATGGGAGACCGTGGGTCAGGTGCTGACTGAGTCATCACTGCAGATGCTGAAATCACGGGCGGACGCAGAACCTGGGGACAGTGCTGAGGCTGACACAGAGTTTCAGGGACCCAGCTGGGCACAGGCACGGAGGCCCGGGTGCCCTGGTCAGGGCCACACGACAGCAACTAGCCAGGCAGGCACAGCGTGCCCTCACCTGTTCATCACCTACTCTCAGCCAACCCGTGTCCTCAGGTTAGCCCAGTGATGGCGAACTCATTTTTTGGTTGATTTTTCTTTGTTAAATGGCATTTAAATATATGAAATAAATATCAAAAATATAAGTCTTTGTTTTACTATGGTTGCAAATATCAAAAAATTTCTATATGTGACACGGCACCAGAGTTAAGTTAGGGTTTTTCAAAATGCTGACACGCCGAGCTCAAAAGGTTCGCCATCACTGGGTTAGCCTCTCTGCTTTTAATGATCTAAAATCCAAAATGGTCCCCACTTATCTTCCCATTTTGCAAGGGTAGTTTGTTTTTTTTAATATATATTTTATTGATTTCACAGAGGAAAGGAGAGGGAGAGATAGAATCATCAGTGATGAGAGAATCATGAACCGGCTGCCTCCTGCACGCCCCACACTGGGGATCGAGCCCACAACCCGGGCCTGTGCCCTGACTGGGAATCAAACCATGGCCTCCTGGGTCATAGGTCGACGCTCAACCATGGAGCCACGCCGGCCAGGCTGGACAGGGCTTTCTAATGACCAGCCCTTACCCTGAACGTGTCACTTCGGGGCCAGTGCCCTACACAGGCGTCTTCTAGGTCAGTGGTCAGCAAACTGCGGCTCGAGAGCCACACACGGCTCTTTGGCCCCTTGAGTGTGGCTCTTCCACAAAATACTGACTTCTGCGAGTGGGCCACAGAGTTTCAATCGCACTGTACGCGAGGGCCCGCACATGGTATTTTGTGGAAGAGCCACACTCAAGGGGCCAAAGAGCCGCATGTGGCTCTCGAGCCGCAGTTTGCCAACCACTGTTCTAGGTTATCTCATTCCAATGAGGGGGAGAAACGCCCTCACTGCTCTGAACTCCATGACGGATGCATTCTGCCGGCCTGGGATTCCAACCATCCCCACAAAATGGGGGTTTCTTGGAGGTTAGGGCTGGGCTAGCCCCATGAGGATGCCCAGAAAAGGACTTGGTGTTCCTGAGCAGCGTGCTGAGCTACTTGTCCCACTGTCTCCCCCCTGGGCCAGACAATGCTGCCGTCGGCCACTGGCGCTGGGATGCAGCGGTTTGGGAAGCACTGACATGGTAGACGTCCAGTAACGACGACAGTCACACTTACTGAGCACCGCCCTGTGCAGAGTGCTTCCTGCGTTTTAACTCCTGTAGCCCTTGCAGCAATCCATCGGATGCCTTCACTCGCTGGGCAGCGGGGAAACCGAGGCCTGTCCACGGTCACAGACTGGGAGGTGAGGCCTGTCCACGGTCACAGACTGGGAGGTGAGGCCTGTCCACGGTCACAGACTGGGAGGTGAGTCCTGTCCACGGTCACAGACTGGGAGGTGAGTCCTGTCCACGGTCACAGACTGGGAGGTGAGTCCTGTCCACGGTCACAGACTGGGAGGTGAGGCCTGTCCGCAGCAATCCATCGGATGCCTTCACTCGCTGGGCAGCGGGGAAACCGAGGCCTGTCCACGGTCACAGACTGGGAGGTGAGGCCTGTCCACGGTCACAGACTGGGAGGTGAGGCCTGTCCACGGTCACAGACTGGGAGGTGAGGCCTGTCCACGGTCACAGACTGGGAGGTGAGGCCTGTCCACGGTCACAGACTGGGAGGTGAGGCCTGTCCATGGTCACAGACTGGGAGGTGAGTCCTGTCCACGGTCACAGACTGGGACGTCGCAGGGCGTACACCCAGGGAGTCTGGAACCAGAAGGTGCACTTAGCCTTAGACACTGTCCCCGCGTAAATGTCTGCTGGATCTGAAAAATCTGCTTTAAAACCAACACCCCTACAAGTGGCAGAGCTAGAACGCAATGCAGGCACCTTCCTGGTTAGAACCAAGGTGACAGGGAGCAGCGAGCTGAGCACAGGAGCTTGGTCTCCGAGGGGTGCCCACCTGCCTGGGACCCTGTTGGCGCCAGACACACAGCAGGCCGCGGTCCGTGTCTTAACAACGACATGATCACAACTAAGAACGGCTTTGGTGTGTTTCCCTCCCTCCGATTCCTCAACATCATGAGGACCCTCATCATGGTGCTAATATACGGTGTCATTTGTGCCGGTCCCTAAACCTTTACTGCCCTCCTGTAGCCTGCCCTCCTTCCAGAGCCCTCACCCCACCCCACTCCACATTCACCCACACATGCACACACACTCGCACACACTCGCATGCACAGACACACTCGCATGCACACAGACACTTGCACACACTCACATGCACACAGACACTCGCGCACACACACAGCAAAGTGGCTCTGCAGGTCCGCTTCCCCGCGGGCGGGCAGGAGGGCGGGCAGGAGCCTGGCTTTGCTCCGGGTTCGGACACCGATTGGGGGGCACAGCCCGAGAGCCCAGCCGCGCCCCTGCCCACCCACCCGCTCGCCGGTAGGAGCAGGAACGTGGCTGGTCTCCCAGGCCCGGCCCGAGGCCGCGGGGGCCGCCACCCGCGGTCTCCGCCTCTGGGCGCCGAGCCCTCCGCGTTCCCCGGGGAGTCGCGTCCCGGTCCCCACGGAGCCCGCGGTCCTCGCGGCCGGTCCCGCGGGCGGCGAGCAGGGAGGCGGCGGGCGGCGGGCGGCTCTCCGCTCCCCCTTGCTCCACGCGCACCCCGCTCGGCACCTGCGAGGCGGGATATGTACCCTGCGCTCCCGGTC
>NW_005873603.1:0-9946 GCF_000147115.1 Myotis lucifugus | reverse complement strand
GGCAGTGTGGGGAGCGGGCCCTGGCCGCTGCGTATGGGGGGGGCCGCTGCGGATGGGGGGGGCTGGCTTCCGCGAGGAGGTGTGAGCCCCGTCTCGAGCGCGAGCGGAGGGAGCGGGGAGGGAGGGCGGGGAGGTGGGAGGCAGCACCTGGTTTGCAGGGACCTGGACCATCCCAGTCCCGGCCCGGTTCTCATCCGTCACTTAGAAGAGGGTCAGCAGCGCTGCCCTCGGACTGGACCCGTGCCCTGTGCCATGGCAACGGCCTTCCTGTTGTCGTTTTTACGTGTGAATCACAGTGTTTTCCACTTATTTTAAGTTTCCCAAGGGCGTCTGCCCTCTGGCTCTGGACCCGTCTCTGCCCGGGACCCATCTCTGCCCAGGACCCGTCTCTGCCCCGGACCCGCGGGGGCGCTTGGCGGTGCCCAGGGGCTCCTGCAGGGCCCGCTGCCGCCTGCATGGGAGCTGGAGGGGCTCAGCCTGTGGAGTGTTTTCCCTCCAGCCGTTTCAGAGCCTCGCTCTCTTTTTTTTAAGTTTATCTTCATTGTTGAACGTATTACAGATGCCCCCTGCCCCCCACTGACCTCCTCCTCCCCACTCCCTCCCCTCCCCAGGCCCTCTCTGCTCTGCTGTCCGTCCATGGCTGGGCATGTCCATGGCTGGGCATGTGTGCGTGGAAGGTCATTGGTTGATCTTTTCTCCCCCGCCCACCCCTTCCCTCAGATTCACAGGCTGTTCCACGCGCCCATGTCTCTGGATCTGTCTTGTTCCTCGGTTTATCGTGTTCATTCGATCCCACATGTGAGTGAGATGGTGGATACTTGTCTTTCTCCGACTGGCTCGTCCAGAGCATGACCCTCCAGGTCCCTCCTGCTGTCCTGCAGGGTGAGAGCTCCTTTTCTGCTGCCGCGTGGTATCCGTGGAGCACGCCCACCACAGCGTTTATCCGCTCGTCCCTGGTGGGCACCCGCTGTGTCCAGATCTTGCTGTTGTCAGTAGCGCTGCCCTGCAGTGGGGTGCATACGTTCTTCCCGGGGGGAGCCTCTTCCAGTGGGAGTCGCGGCTCCCGCCGCAGCACTTGCTGCTTGGCTCCTGGAGCAGCTGGGACAGTCCTGGCGTCTCCGTGCCCCTGAGGGCAGAGGCCGTCTGCTCAGGGGGGAGTTCTCCGAGCTTTACTCTTCCACGCCACGGAGACTGCGCACTTCCTGTGGCCACGGGAGCTCAGGAGGCTGGCGCTGCCCTGGACCCTGCGAGAGCCGCCTGGAGGTGGCTGACAGCCTGACCATGCCAGGGTGCAGGCCGTCCTCATGAAACACAGGGAGTGACCGGCTGAGCCTTGGAAGGGCCCGCGGGTTTCCTAGAGGTCGGCCTTGCGCCTGGTCGGACCTGGATGCAGGGAAGACGAGGGGGCCGTTGCGAGTGGAGCCAGTGTGGAAAGGGCCAGGTGTGTCCCAGGTGACGAACTTGCAGTGCACGTGGCTAAGGCACGGCGACCCCGAGTTCACACCCGCACAGCCTGGCTGCTGACCGCTCCTCGCCGCGGCCTGTGCTGCCTCCTCACAGGTGCACACGCATGACAGGGACTAGAGCCATGTGGCCACACAGAAGGCCTTCCAGAACCCGCTCCTCACGGTCTGTGGGCCTCAGCGCCTAAAACAAGGGACTGCCGCCCAGCATTGGGCTCTGATTAGGAAGCTGTTGTTCAAGTCCACGGGGGGCACAGATGTCGCGAGCGTGGGAGGAAGTTCTGAGTTATACACACGGCGAAGCAGGTCCAAGGACAGGTGGTAGAGGCGGGAGGCCGTGTGCAGAAGCACAAACCCTAAGTAAGTGTTGAGAAAGGCTCGTAGTGGGCTCGGCCTGGGCGCAGCTCTGCAGGGGTGGCCGGTAGGAATGATAGGAGACAGGACCGAGTTGTGAATGGCAAGTAGCATGAAGAACGGACGTATTTGGTTTGCGACTGGCTTTGCAGAGCATCCCGCCTGATGGGAGTGGAAGCCAGAGGCTTGCAGCTTCTCTGGAAGATCGTCTGAGCTGAGAGCAGGGTTGTTAAGCGTCGACTTGAAATGCCAAAGAAGGTAGCTGGGACCGGCACACTGCAGCCAAATTTTTAGGTTCTTAAGTGGCTGAAACATTTGGCCTTATTCGCCCTTTAAAAAGCTTTTGGGGAAAGAGCGGCAGCTTGAAAGTAGCATTTAGAGAACTTTATCCACCAGAAACGTTCAGAATGGTTTGGAGGGAGGAAGGGGCTGGAAGCAAGGGGCAGGGGTACACATGGTTGTGCTCATAAATTATTTCGGTCAGGATGAGGGTAGAAAGAGACAAGACAGGCCTTCCAGATGGATGGAGACCGGAGCAGGTTTGTAACAGAAAAGCTAAAGGTAACGGACAGGCCAGCGGCAGCCTGGGCCCCTTGGCTTGGGCAGTTCTCGAAGGCGAGTGTCTTTTCAGACGGAAAGATAAGAGCTGTGACCTTAGAGGAAGGCGTGTGCATGTCTGTGTACGTGGGTGTGCGTGACCATGTGTCTGTGGGTATTGTCTTCAGACCTGGTGCGTTTATTGGCCTCAGAGACGGGATGTTCAAGGCGCTGACGCAGAACTGGAATTTGGGACAGAGGTCCCATCCGGAATTGTTGACATTATTTTGCCCGAGGGTCATAGCTGATGTTGCAGGTCTTCAGAGAAGTTGGTGTTTATAAATATAGTCGATGCCAGACACTCTGGGTTCACACAGAGCCAGGAGATAAAACCTCGCAGAGATTTTCCGCTAAAAAGGAGATAAAGGGCAGAAGTCAACCACACGCTGTGGTTACATGGAAACCGAGGGTTCCAGAAGCAGTCGGCCACCACGGGAGAGGCTTCGAAACTTGCCATTCGGCCCTGCGGCGGCGTGTCTTCCTCCGTCCGCGTCTGTCCCGTGGGCTCGATGGGAATCGAGGCGGGTCATTGGCCTTGGATCGTGTGGAACTAGTCTGGGTTCTCGTCTTAAAGCTGCAGGGCAGGAGCCTGTTCCTTTCTGCACAACGAAACCCTGGGCTCGGTTCACAGCGGGGCTTTCCTGGGCTGGGTCTGAACTGGGTGTTCTCTGGGCGTCTGTAGCGCCCAGGGCATATGCTGCCCTCGGAACTTTGAACTTCTTCAGGGAAGAGCTGTCATTTGGCTTCGACGACGATATTTGTAAAAGGTCTTCTTCTCTACCTGCGAGGACACAGGCGTGCTCTGCATTTCCTGCCCACACGCTTGCAGTTTTGCTTTCGCAGGCAGGGCCTTGATCCATCTGGAGTGTCTGTGTCTGGGATGAAGTGGGGCTCTGTATTATTTTTGTTATTATTGTCAGTATTTTGCTGGTGGAGTCAGTTGTCCCAATACTGCTAGTTCTTTATTCCCCCAGGGATATGAGATGCTTTTCTAAAAATTAGATATGGCCCTGGCCGGTGTGCTCAGTGGGTAGAGCGTCGGCCTGTGGACCAAATGGTCCCGGGTTTCATTCCGGTCAAGGGCACGTACCTTTGTTGCAGGCTCCTCCTGGGCCAGGGCCATGGTCAGGGCGAGTGCAGGAGGCAACCAGTTGATGTGTTTCTTTCACATCGATGCTTCTCTCTGTCTTTCCCTCTCTCTCCCACGCTCCCTAAAAATCAATGGGAAAATATCCTCGGGTGAGGATTAACAACAACAACAAAGATATCACATCTACAGGGTGGGGCAGAAGTAGGTTTACGGTTGTGAGTAGTGAAACAGTTCCTTCTTGTGCTGATATTTATTAATTAGTGCACTGTTCTCCGTATGGACAGTGTAGACCTACGTTTGCCCTGTACGCGGGGTCTGGGAGGAAGCAGCGTTCCTTTCCCCACCGGAACCCACTGCATGGGAGTCAGGCCCTCACACTCATAGAGGTTCAGAGACAGAAAGGGAAGATGGGGTACGTTTGGCGTCTGAGCTGAGGTCATCTTGGGGCTTGGGGGTGGGGTGGGGAGGTCATTGCAGGACGAGAAGAGCAGATGCTCTGTGGCTCGTCCTTAAAACTTTATTTCCGGGAGTAACTCTTGCGTGGGCAAGGCCCCAGGTGCGGCTTCCTTAGGCGGGGGAGCCGTTGATCGTGACCCTGCAGTCTTCACTCACATCATTCACAGGCCAGAGTGGCCCGTTGGGGGGAGGCCTGTCCCGAACCCCGAGTCTGTGTCTGTGCCTGCGCCATGGCTTACTCCCTGTAACACTGCAGTGAGTCTTAATAGATGGGGCCTCGGGTCAGCAAAGATGTTGGTTCTTTCTGAGAGCTGGCTTTTGGCTGTTCTCTAACATCTTCTATGAAATCTTCGTTGGTCTGTGAAATCCCGCAGCCACTCTGCAGCTTGGGTTCGGGCCTCGTTGCCTGAACTGGAAACTGGGGAGAAGGCTGTCCTGCTCCGTATGTCCCTCCCACCCCCTGACACGGAGGGCCCTCGGGGAGGCGCAGGAGGTTCATGGCGTTCGTCACGGAGTTGCCGCGTGGTCTGGCTAGGCTTTTCCTCGGCACGTTAGAGTCTTGGGTGCTGCTGTGAATAGGGATTTTTCTGTTACAGTTTTGATTGCTCATTATCGATGTCTAGGAAAACTATTTTTTTATGATCTTTTATTCAGCGATTAAACTTGCACTAGTCCTTATAGCCTGGCATTGGATTCTTACTCTTTTTCTTGATAGATGATCCTATCACCTGCAAGTTTTTATTTTCCTGTTTTTATCTTATTTATTTGCTTATTATTTTTTTTTTATTAAGCTGCCCCCAGAACTGTGTTGAATGATCGACAACTCCCGGCATCTCCCTTGAACCCTGGCCTTCCAATAGGAAGTTGACCGCAGTTTCCAGGAAATGCTCTGCGGCAGCAGCCAGTGCTCGGTGGCTGCACGGGGAGGGGCTGTCCCCCGAGTGTGCGCTCTGAGCCGGGAGGGGTCTAAGCGCTTTACGATGAACTCCTCACCCCAGCACCCAGGCCGGGCCCTGATTGGACATGGGGCTGCGAGAGGTGATGCGTCAAGACGCTTGGTTCCCTCTCTATTCCCAGATCCGGAATCGTACCAGCATGGGGAGCACTTCATGTGTTTGCTGCGTGAACGAGCCGGCTTCCCTGTGGTGAGAGGGCCATGGTGTATCGGTGCACAACAGACTGTAGTGTGACCAGGCCCACGTCTTTGCTTGGATGTAGCTTTCGTTTCTCTGGGAAAGTACCTGGGGTGGGATCGCCAAGGACATGGCACTTGTTTGTTTAGCCATTTCCTCCGTCGGTGATGTGTCTGTTCAAATGTTTTGCTCACCTTTTAATGAGGTTTATTTTCTCATTATGTTTTCCTAGTTTTAAAAATACATTCTGGAATAGGTCTTTATTGGGAAATTGACTTGTAAGTATTTCCTCCCAGTCTGTGGCCGGTCTTATTCTCTCACCAGTGTTTTTAAAGAGCAGCAGCTTTCATTTTAATGAAGCCTGACTTACCAGCCGTGTCGTGTCTAAGAGTCTTTGCCGAACCAGCTCCTCAGAGGTTTTCTCCTGTGTTTCCTCGCCCGAGGGTTTAGGCTTTACATGTAGGTCTGTGAACTAGTTCAAGTAAGTGTTGGCAAATGAAGACTTGTTGGAACCCAGCTGTGCCCACGTGTTTACACCGTGAGCACTCAGGGCCCGAGGGGTTGTGCCGCAGGAGCGGGGAGGCCCTCGGAGCCTGAATTGTGTGCTGTCTGGCCCTTTATGGACTGCCCGCCTGCATCTTATACGGTGCTCAGGGCTACCGAGGGGGGGGGGGTGGAGAGCAGCACAGGCTGGTTAGGGAAGACCTGGGTGAGAAGTGAGTTTGAACAAAGGCTGTCAGGAATTAATACTCATTTATTGACTTAGAAAGCCCAATGGGTCGTGTTTAGTGAAGAAAGCAAGTTACAGAACATAGTCGTGATCCCGTCTTTGTAAAATAAGAAAGTACGTGTTTCCGTCACATGAAGTTATGCACAGAGGAAATTTACAAGATGCTCGTACACGCCCCCTGCGTTCAGGGCAGCGTTACTTACAAAAGCCCAGACCTGGGAGCTCTGCCACGGTGCCTGTCAGTAGCGATGGCTGAGAAGGTGCGGGATGTAGACAGGGCATGTTGCTCAGCGATGAACAGGGAGGAGAGCTGCCATTGTGACAGCAGAGATGGGCCTGGAGGGCATGATGCCCAGTGAAGTGAGAAAAAGACCGTAGGCTCGCCCTTGCGTGTGGAATGTAAGAAAGTAAGTGAATAAACAAGACAAGACGGACTCATAGGTGAAGAAGGAGCTGGTGGAGCCGCAGGGCAGGGGTGGGAGGGAGGGTGAATTTTTTATGTTGTTTGGTGTTTCCCCCAGACCAAAACAGCTGTAGCGACGCAGAACTGAAAAGTAAAAAAAGCGAAAAATTTGCAAGATTATCCACAAAATTAGTTGTAATCTTGGTGGGAATATAGAGGATTTTCACTTGACGTTTTTCAATTTCTTTTTATTTGAAAATTTAAAAATATGTATTTCCTTTGCATCTTTAGCACATCCTTGTTATAAATGTAGTTTCTTATGTGTTAGTCCTTTCCGAGGTGCTGTGTCTCCAGCTCCCACAGCAGGGCCTGGGCCGCCGAGTGCTGGGCGCAGACCTGCCCGGGGCGTCAGGAGGCAGCTTCAGCTTCAGAGCAGCTGCCGAGAGCGTGAGCGGGTCTCGGAGCCGCGTGTGCCGCCAGCCGTGGTTATAATTACAGAGACGACCTGCAGGGGAGGCGGAGAGGGGCGCTCATGGCCATTCCAGATGGACATTCGCCATCCCAGGGTGCACGCAGGAGAAATGAGCAGAGTCCTGGCGGCTCATCCCTGTACAGCAGGTCCCAACGCACGCAGTGGGTGCACTGCCCCCGGGGATGTGTTAGGGTGCTGCATGTCCCCCTGTCGGGGTGGACGGTGGCGTCACGTTGCTGAGAGCTGTCCCTTCGTCCCCTCACATCCCGATGGCCGTCCGTTCAGAAGTGGAGAGCATGTCGCTGCTCAGGGGAGCGTGGTGGCTCTGCAGCACCCACGGTCCTTTTCGGAAGAGCGCCCGCCCACAGGAAGGCCACCGTCCCCGCAGCCCCAGGGAGCCCCTCTGTCGCGGGGACAGCGCTGGGGGGCGGGGGCGGGACTCCCGGCCACCTGCTCACATGTCTGCGGTTCCAGGAACACGTGTGAGGTGGGGTTTCTCATGTGGGGCTGGTTCCCATGGGAGGAAGGAGGGAAGCAGGTGGAGGGAAATGGCCTCTGCCTTCACCTGGCGGTCAGAGCCGCTCGTGGTCCAGTAGTTTTGTGCGAGGGAGGCCCGTTGCGTGGCGGGTGCGATGGCCGGGGCGCCCCTCCTGTGGACGCAGCGCTGGGGAGCTGAGGCCAGAGGCATCGTTTCATTGGGAGAGAACGTCTGCCCTGGGCCGGGTCTGCCCTGGGCCGGGTCTGCCCTGGGCCGGGTCTGCCCTGGGCCGGGTCTGCCCTGGGCCGGGTCTGCCCTGGGCCGGGTCTGCCCTGGGCCGGGTCTGCCCTGTGCTGGGTCTGCCCTGTGCCGGGTCTGCCCTGGGCCGGGTCTGCCCTGGGCCGGGTCTGCCCTGGGCCGGGTCTGCCGTGACTTCATGTGTTGTGAGCGCTGACACGCCTGCGTGTGAAGGCCCTTTCCTGTGGCTGCGTGTGCCCTGGGCTGGGTGTGCCGTGACTTCACGGGGCCCCTGCAGGACTTCCGGTCGCTCCAGTCTCTCCCTGTGAAAGCAGCGCTGTCGTGAGAAACTGGTCCGCGTGTTGTTTGCTCACATCTGTCGGGTGAAATTCGAGAAGTCGAATCGTCAGGCTCAGGCGTCTGTGCTCCAGCCTGGTCGGTGCCGCTGAACTGCTCTCGGCTGCCCGTCCCCTTGTCGGGCAGGTGTTGTTTTGAGTAACAAACCGTGACGTTCGTCCGGCTGTGGGAAGGCGGCGCCAGCGGCCCGGTGGCCCTGCGAGGCTGAGTCACCGTCCCCGTGCCCCGGCGTCACTCAGGTCCGTCTCACCCACACGAGGGGAGGGTGGTGTCGGGCCTGCGTCGTCGTTGGCTCACCACTTTCACTGAGGGCCACTTACACGTCCACACGCCGCAAGTGTGCAGCTCGTGACTTTCACCACCATCAGTGCGACAGAGAACATGCCCGCAGCCCAGGACGCGCCCGGTCCTCCCTCCAGACGCCCTCTGACCCGACCGCGCGCGCCTGGCTGTGTCCTCGGTGCGCGGTGCCCGGTTAGCTCCCGCCTCCTTCTGTGTCGTGAGACCGGCCGGTGTGGAAGGGCCTGCGGCTGATCTCATCGCAGCCACTCAGTGCCCGGGCACAGAGCCTCGGATGGGCTGGGAGGGGCCCTCGCTCCCTCCTGGCGGGGGAGGGGGGGGGCGGTGCTGGGCCTGGCAGTCGGGGTCTGGCGCTGAGCTCTGCTGGTGCAGGGCTGCAAGCTGCTCTCCAGAGCGTCCTGAGGGGTCGCTGGTCTCTCCCGCTGTGACGGGTCAAGTGTCATCTCCCCTGTTTGAGTGACTTGTGTGTCCTTTTCTGTGAGTTGCCTCTTCAGCTCACCAGCCGGTTTTTCCCTGCGTGTGGGGATTTTCAGTGGTTCGTGCGTCAGGGGTGTTGGTGGTCATGCTGTGAGCGAGACTCTTCCCCATGGTGCAGTGACTGGAGGTGGTTTGGTGCGTTTTGCCCTGCAGACACTTGTCTGTCTAAGTGCTCCATCTCAGGACTCACTAAAGGAGAAACAGCGCCTTCTCATTCCCCTTAAAGTGAAACTGTTTCCAGTTGTATTTTTAAATATATTCTTACTGATTTTTTAGGGGGAGAGTAAGGGAGAGAGAGAGATAGAAACATTGATGAGAGAGAAGCATAATTAATCGGCTGCCCCTGCAGGCCCCCCACTGGGGATCGAGCCTGCAGCCCAGGCCTGTGCCCTGACCGGGAAGCGAAGAGGTAACCTCTGGGAGCCGGGGTCAGTGCTCACCCTCTGAGCCACACTGGCCGGGCTGGCGCCGCATTGATGTGGCCGTAACCGCGTGGGATGCACAGAAGCCCTCGGGAGACTGGCTCCGTTCTACACCCCTGAGAACGCACCCCTTTCTGTAGAGCAGCCTCCGGAGCGGAGCCGCTGGAAATGCCACGAAGGGAAGTGTGAGCCGCGACGTTCCTGTGCCTCCTGCAGACTTGTCCCCGCAAGATGTCGGCCCTGCGGACGCAGACGCTGCCCACCCTGCTGCTGCTCCTCACCGCCACGTGCCTGGGTAAGGTTCCTCAGGGCCTCCCTCCCGCCCCAGGGTCCGCTTGTTCCATTCATAGGATACAGTGACAGCGCCGGCTCCACACTCATTCTCTCTGGAGTCGATGCTGAGAGAAGGTTGTCTCGGTGATGGTGAGAAGTGGGATGCTGTGTAGCTTAGTGACCATGGCTGTCGGTGGGGAAGGGAGGTTGCGTTTTAAATAAAGGACCAGGAGACCTGCTGGCTGTCAGCGCTTCGCCTGATATGAGGCCACTGGGCAGCGGGGGGACTGGCGCTGGGAGGGTTGCTGGGCGCAGAGCCTCCATGGCCACAGCAGTGCCTGTCTGCGCGCTGGCCGCCGGCCGCTGCTTGTCCACAGGGAGACAGTGCAGAGTCAGGGACAAATGTTTACAAACCGTTAATGTTTGACATGACCGTGATGTCCAGGCGTGTAATCGTTGAACTTGTCTCATGGAACATAGTGCAGAACAAAAGTTAGCCATCCGCGCCCGACGGGGGTGGGGGAGCCCCACTGTCCTTCCCCACAGAGGGAGCTGGGCCTGAGAGCCAGGAGGTCACGTTCGATGCCCGGGCTGTGGGCTGATCCCCAGGAGGGGCGTGCAGGAGGCAGTGATCAGTGACTCGCTCTCATCATTGATGTTTCCCTCTCTCTCTCTCTCTCCCTTCCCCTCTGAAATAAAAATAA
>NW_005873602.1:14970-25192 GCF_000147115.1 Myotis lucifugus | reverse complement strand
AGCAGCCGGGAGACCAAAGGTCACGAACGATGAAGACCCTGTGATGGGCACAGTCACCTTGGTGAGTGTTGGGGGTGTCTTCTCATGCCGTGTGTGTGTGTGTGGGGGGGGCTGGGCATGTCCATTAAGGAGTCCACACTGAGCTCCCCTGCGGTCAGCTGGACAGGCAGCTGGGAGTTGACTTCCCCTTCATTTCCCGAATCCATGGTCAGCCTCCTGCCCCAACCACACTGACCACTGAGCCCACCTCACCTCTCTGATAGGCACAGCCTGCCAGAACCAGCTCCCCCAAACTATTACTTCCTACCCATTGTGGGCATGTTACTTCACCTCCCTTTACCGCAGATTCTCTATCTGTAAATGGGGATAATGAGAGCATCCTGCTTACTGGGTGTCTGAGGGAATGAAATATGATCAGTAGGCCCTTGATATGGTCTAGTCAACATCTGCAATAGTCTCAAAAAATAAAAAAAAAATAAAAAGAAAAGAACAGCAGGCTTGAGCAGGAAGGAGGGTGGTCTTCGAGATGAAAGCCAACCATTCTCCTAGGCCCCAGCACCTGAATAAGTCTCTTTCTTTTTGCACCAAAAGAACAAAACCCCCAAAAACAAACAAAAGAAAATTTTTTAAATGAATGAGCGAATAGTCGAGTCTATGAGAAGTGTCTGTGCAGTAAGAAGATGAAGGAAAAAACTGTCCCCTCAGCCCCACTTTTCTTTGGGACCATGTCTGCCTCATGCCTCTCGGACGCCCTTCTCTCCCCTTCACTCAGGGCTCCCAGAAAAACCTCCAGCCGGACGCGCCCCCAGACCAAGCGCCACCTGCTGAGAAGGGCCCTCTGTCGGGGGAGCAGCAGGAGCTCTACTACGCCAACCTCACCTTTGAGGGGCTGAAGCCACGGGAGCCTCGGGACCAGGAGGCCACCAGCACCCACGAGTACTCAGAGGTCAAGCGCAGAGGCCAATGAGGACTCGCTCAGAGCTGGGTGCTGGCCAGAGGCTTCACAGCCCCTGGGTGGGGGGGGGGGGGGGGGAGAAGTCCGGGACTCATTCTTGAAGCGTGAGGAGACCTTGCAGCCCGATTAACATTAACGGCTGGATGAGCAGCCCCAGGCAGAGCAGGAAGAAGACAGGCGATGGGGTTTGAGAGACGGGATGGGCCGGCTCTCACGTCCACCTGCACCTGTGCTGCAGGTGAGCTGCTCCGTGACGCTGTCTCTCACCCTCCCGCTCGCTCCAGAACAGCACTTCCTGGCTCCTGGCACATGGTCTAAGGTCTGAGTTTTCTAATAAATCCCGTCTTCTCATCGTTCTCTGGGTGGCTGTCTCCCGGATCGCACCCCGTCTGAAGCGCAGTGACAAATTACACAGACCACAATGTAGACCCCGGGTAGGATTCTCCTCCTCCAGGCATCGTTACTGTGGCCGGTAGCGGGCGGGTCACTACAATCCCATCAAGGACTGAGGGAATTCAAAACACAGTTTCTGGTCCTATTGCGTCTCATCTATTTTCAGTCCTAACCACAAGATGGCGATGTTTACGGGGCCTCTCCTTCTTGGAAAGACTTCGTTTCTGGCCCCATGAGATTCTTCCTCTTCTTCTTCTTCCACATTTTTATTCATTTCAGAGAGGAAGGGAGAGGGGAGAGAGAGATAGAAACATCGATGATGAGAGCAAATCATTGATTGGCTGCCTCTTGCACGACCCCTACCAGGGACTGAGACCACAACCGGGAATATGCCCGTGATGGGAATCAAACCCAGGACCCTTCAGTCTGCAATCCAATGCTCTATCCACTGATCCAAACTGGCTAGGGCCCCATGAGATTCTTGAATGTTCTACTTAGCTTCTCCTTGACTGCTCAGAGTCAGCAGTCTATTTGAAGAAAAAAGTGGCTCCAAATACTTGTCTCATCACTGTTGACTTCCTGCTTCTTCCCTCTTCACTGTGCAATTTTTCTTTTTGTTGACTCCAAACATTAAAAAAAAAGTTTTTTAATCCAGCTTTCCTAGTTTGTTTGTTTTTTATTTTCCTCCTTGGCCTGGCTTGCTCTGCTCTTCAGGACAACTGTCTACATGCTGTGGTCCACTAAGGCCTCAGGATCCTTTCCCCAATCTGAATATTTAACTTTTATGTAGAATAAATTAAAACTTAGAATTTATTTGTGTGACCTACCAGCTCCAAATACAGTATCTCAACCCAACTTCTGATACTTCATTTCTTCATTTGAGCTGAAGAAGTGGACTCGGCACAGTGCCAGGCACAGAAAAGGAAGTAAGGGCAGGGCAGGAGTCTGACAGGTTTTCTGGAGGGAGTGAGGGTAGACTCAGCCCTGAGGGACAAGGGACCCAGTGACCTCTCAGAAATGCACTGTGTCTCTGAAGCCGTCTCCTCTTCCCTAGGATGAGGGAGGTTCCAGGGGGAGACTGAGGAGGAGTTTGGCTGCACCTCTGTCCTGTAGGACAGAATGTCACCAGCCTCACTCCCAGGCCTTACCTCCACATGAGACAGGGCAAGGCTCGGCCTCTAGGGGGCAATCCATAGACCAGGGGAGCTGCTGGCCAGAGGGTTGGCGCTGTCCGTGGTTCTGGAGCACACCTGGGCTCAGCTCTGCCAAGGACCCAACTCACAAGCCCGAGGTCTCCAGCCTTAGGCCAGCAGGACACATAACTCCGAGGGGCTTTGGAAAGGCTGGGTTCCTCTTGGGAAGGAAAAGTCGGGAGAAGCGGTGGGAGTGGGCTGGGCGTATTTCTGTATTTTTCCTCTCACCCTCGGTTGCCTTATTCTTTTGAACTTGTGCCAGCAAAATGCTGAGATTCCACTTAGCATTTGCCACCGAAATGTCCCGAAAAGAGGAAGTTCCCCGTGAATTGCTACATGTCTTAGGGGATCTACCAAGCTTGTCAGGCCACCACTAGGAATTAAATTCTCAGGGTGACGTACAGAGAGGGTAGTTTTTGGGGAAGCTTAGGCCAGTTAAGGAGAAGCAGGGGCCTGGGGAGGAAGCCGGGCATGAAGAGGAAGAATGGGCCCTCACTGGTGTGGCTCAGTGGATAGAGTGTCGGCCTGGAGACCGAAGGGTCCCAGGTTTGATTCCAGTCAAGGGCATGTGCCTGGGGTGCAGCCTCAATCTCCAGTGGGGGGTGTACAGGAGGCAGCCAATTGATGCTTCTCTCTCATCATTGATGTTTCTATCTCTCTCTCCCTCTCCCTTCCTCTCTGAACTCAATAAAATATATATTTAAAAAAGAGGAAGAATAGGCAGACACTGGTAATAACAAGAAGAAATATCGATCATGTGCATTTATTGCCTAGAGGCTGGAAAGACTGTTAGCTGTTTGCATGTTTTCTCACGGGCACCAGCAACATAGGAATTCACCTTCCACAATAAACTATATTTGTGGGGAGGTGAAGCTTTTGAAACATTCATAAATACATTTGAGCATTTGCCTTGGGTGTGCGCTGTGCTAGGAGCAGGAGATTAAAAATGAATTGAGCAGCCCTGGTCTGGCTAAGTTGGTTGGAACATCATCTCCTGTACCAAAAGGTTGTGGGTTTGATCCCCAATTAGTGAACATACCTAGGTTTTGGGTTTGATAACCCAGTTGGGTCATGTATGGGAGGTAACCGATTGATGTTTCTCTCTCAGATCAATGTTTCTCTCTCTCTCTTCCTCCTTTCTCTCTAAAAATCAATGTAGAATCTAAAGAACAAAATAACTGATGAACAGAATAGGACCAGAGGAATGGATAAATGGAACAAATTGAGGGTGGGAGGGGAGAGAGGATGTGAAGAGAGCAACCAAGGAATATATATGTACCTATATGCCCAGCCCATGGACACAGAAAATAATGTGGTGAAGGCCTAGGGGGATGGGTGGAGGGTGGAGGGAGGCGAAGGGGGGGGATGAGGTACATAGGGAACAGAGTCAACAATAAAAAAATATAAAATAAGAAACCATATGCTCGGGTGAAGATTTAAAAAAAGTGAAGGAAGCAGATTTGACTTGACACTGCCTTCAGGGTTAACCAGGACACGCATTTGACCTTCTGTAATGTTACAAACGATTGGACCATATTGAGGGCTTACTAATCACCCAGCATCAGTGACACTCACTATCCCCATTTCCAGATGGGGAAACTGAGGTGAGGAGAGGGGAAGTACCATGTCCACATGGGTAGATAGTAATTGTTTGGGGAGATGGTTCTGGCAGCCAGTGTCTGTCACCACAACCAGTTTGGACTTAGGTGTTATCATTGCCATGAATTTAAACACTGTAGTTTTACTCTACAGGCAATGAGTTTCCCCATTTTGTTTTAAAGATCGGTGTTACTTCCTCATCTTTGAATGCTCTCTACTGAGTATAGATTATAAAGTGTCACTTAAAGACAGTATTTGCTTTCTTCTGCTTTCCCTCATTGCTATGGATAATTCAGTCACACGGCGTTTCTTTTGAATGTAATCTGTCTTTTCCTCTCTGGCTGCTGTCCAGATTTTCCTCTTGTCTTCGGTTTCCTTTGACTCACCCTTACCCTGATTCAACCTCAATGTGGGAGTGGCCTCCTTAGAGACTGCCCTCCTCGGACTGGGCCTGTCTTGGCTCTCATCTCTAGGCCACAGAGGCCACAAACCAAAGCTCACATGATCTGTATGGGCAAATGCCTGTGGGGAGTTATTTTTGGCTTAGATATGCTACCTAATCTTCTGCATCCAAGCTTGTTCGAAATTCCATCCTAATAAGGTCCCATTTACTTTTCCATTCAGTTATTCTATACTTTTAAATGAGGGATTTTATTTTTTCTATTCACTTTTTTTTTTTTACCTCCAAAGGATTTTGTTATTTTTTCAGCACAGGTCTTGAGCGGAATAGTTTAACCTGGCGTTAAACAAGAGTCACAAGTCAACTTCTTACCACACTGACAGTGGGGTTTGTGTCGTGGGTGTGGGGGGCCAATGCTCTCCTAGTCCCACCATGTAAATGTCCACTTCTTTCCTTGTGGCCACTCTCTAAAGTTTAGGACATAACTTACCTGGGTTTGGTGCTTGTTTTGTTCATTGGGACAGTCACCTGGGCCCATACGACTGTGGCCACCAGAGCCAGTGCTGTGGCTGGACCAGCCCTGGTGGTTCTTACTATGATTTTAAGCCACACAATAAGGGAACATTGAAAACAGGTTTGTTATAGTGGTTCTCCTCCTACTTCTCCCCCAGTTTGTCAATTATATCTAAATTATCCTATATAATAAAAGCCCAGCGACCAAACAGTGGAATGACCAGAATGACTGTGGCTCCTCGCCCTGGCCGACACAGCCCCCAAGCGGGCCCCCCAACTCTGATGTGGGGTTGGGGCCAGCTGCAAAATGGCCTGCAGCCCCTCACCCTGGCTGGACCCACCATCAGTCGGCCCCCACTAGGGTGGCTGGGCTGGACCCCACCAGTGCATGAAATCATGCACCGGACCTCTAGTATACCTATACACTCAGGCTGGGTAGTTTGATTAGAGTTAGGACCTCCAAACTGTGTTCCCTTTCTGCTCCATTTGTGTCCCAACACGGGCATAAGAAATTCCTTACATTAAATTCCCGCTGCTGAAATACATAGTGGGCCTTCTGTTGTTTCTCACTAGCCCTTGACTGATTAAATCTCAACAAGTAAAACAATGAGGACTGGGTGATTTTAAATGCCTTCATGATAAAACTCACAGCCCTCTACATAGAATTTCTCTAATAAGATAGACGGTGTCTTCAGTAAATACCACACCTAATGCAGCAGCATTGGGTCCTAGAAAGGCAATAAGAATATAGCTTTGAAAATTGAAAACAAAGTTTTTTTTCCATAAATGATTAAATATATAGAAAAATCCCCAAGTATATAATGGATATATTTGGGGAGTTAATAAGAGAGTTAGCAAGGTTGCTAGAGACAAAATCAAATTAGAAAAAAATCAAATGCATGCCTATGTCACAGCAACAAACAAAAATTAGGCCGAACCGGTTTGGCTCAGTGGATAGAGTGTTGGCCTGCGGACTGAAGGGTCCCAGGTTCGATTCCGGTCAAGGGCATGTACCTTGGTTGCAGGCACATCCCCAGTAGGGAGTGTGCAGGAGGCAGCTGATCGATGTTTCTCTCTCATCAATGTTTCTAACTCTCTATCACTCTCCCTTCCTCTCTGTAAAAAATCAATAAAATATATTTTTTAAAAATTAAGATGTTGTAAAGGATGCCATTGACAATAGCATTGATAATTATTAGATACCTGGAATATATCCAATATATCCAGGCATGGACTCTGTCATCAACGTGTTTAAGAAAATAGATGCTAAAATAGGGACTGTCACTGTCAACATGGAACGCATAAAAAAAGAACCAGGCAGAATGGAATGACTAACCCTCCGTCTGTGAACAACTATCAAACCAGACAGAACATGGTTGACAATTGGCTCTGCCTTGTTCTAGGTGTAGCTCTTCCTCCCAATCGCCTTCCGTGATGACCAACACCAACACCAAGCCCCCCACCAGCCACCCGGCTGTGTGCCCACCGAGGCAACAGCTTCCCCCAGGACTTCCTGTGAGCTTCCCCTTTCGATTTCCACGTTGGGGGTTGGACATCTTGGCTTCTCACGTTTTCACAAATAAAATGCTGGCTTCAGCACATCCAAAGGCACTGTCATCAAGTGACTCATGCGTTTCTCTGTTCCTCAATTTCCCATTGTGTACAGCAGAGACCATGCATCCTACTCAGAGCTGGTCGTGAGCGTTGAAGAAGTTAACACGGAAGTGAATGGAAGTTAACGGAAGTGAACCAACAGAGGTCACATGGCGAGTGCCCAGGGCTGGCTGGCCTCCCTTTTTATTTTTAAGCAGGAAGGTCCTGCTGGCAAGTTCTCCTGAAGCCGGAGGTGAGCAGGCCCAGTGGAGAGGGGGATGGCGTGTTGGTGTCATTTTCCATCCCAGACTCTTCAAAGCCTCCCGACCTGGCGTTCGGCTCATGATGAGGCATCTTATCGTCTCTCCGCGGTCATCTCGCCTCACTTTACCTGTTAATTCTCCGAGCACCTCCTACCCATCAGCCCTTCTCTGTCCCACTGAAGGGCCCCACAGGAATCTTCCCAACAGCCCGTGCGCCGTAACCAAAGCTGACCAGGTATTTCATCACCAAAAATGACTTAATTCGGGGAAGAAGAAAAGGTTGCAACGCCCTCCACACAATTACTGCGAGCCACGTGCACGCACAGCGCTGGGAAGAAGCAGGAAAGAAGCCCATTTTAAGGAGGGAAAGCGGAAGTTAAGGGGCGGGGCTGAAAGGACCATAGAGCTCTGCTGTAACCATAGAGTGTTTCCTGTAGGGCTCTCAGCGCTGCAGGGGGTGTGAGAGCGCCTCCCACAGGTCCTCCCGATTCCTGTCTGGGTGGCCCTTTAGGACAAGCCAGAGAGCTGACCCCGACTCTCTCCAATACACACCCCTTCCCGACTCCCAGGCTGTAGACAATACATCACAGGCACCTTCCCCTGGCATTGATCTACTCACTCACCCTTTCCTCGTGGCTTTTGTTCCTTCAATCTTCCATGAAAGTCTTTGCAATATCAGATCACTCTCCTGGAGAGCATGCGTCCTTGCTTTCATCTGGCGAACACCATTCTGTCCTTCAAACGTGAGTTCTTGGAGGGACGTGGGTTGAGAGGGTGGACTGAAGAAAGAGCTCATACAACACAACAGCCAAAAATTCAGTGCTACAGCACAGGCCCATAAGAATAAGCTCTTTATCATAAGTGGGTGACGCTAAGCTATGGGTGGTCCAGGCTTCCATGTCAAAGGCATCCATCGGATGAAGAGCCAGGCTGTCCCGCCCATGAAGTTCCCTTTTAGAAAGTCTTGGGTCACCTACATAACTGACTGCTTGCACTACCCCGCTTTTCCTTCCTTGAACTTTAATTCCTGCTCTTCTGCTTTAAATTCACCAAGAGAGAACCTGCAAAATCCTGGGCACCCCACTCTCTTCCCCAATAGAAGCTGAACATTAGGTCCTCTCTGTTTCTCTACCTGTGACCTTGCTGAGTGGCCTTTGGTGTGTTGTATGTCCTCCAAGACTTGTAAGTACAGTTGTCCCCCTTCTTCAGGGGAGATATGTCCCAAGACCCCGAGTGGATGTTTTAAACCACAAATAGTACCAAACCTTATATATAGTACTAGAGGCCCGGTGCACGAATTCCTGCATGGGTGGGGTCACGCCAGCCCGCCCCAAGTAGGGTCGGGCTGGCTGGGTGTTCCGGCCATCCCCACCCCCTGGTAAAACTTCTAGTCGAGGGGGCAATTTGCATATTGCCTTTTATCATATAGGGTGAGTTTTTCCCTATACACACACCAAGGATAAATTTTGATGTATAAATTAGAGATGAACAATAATAACAAATAGTATAATAGAAGAATTATAACATATATACTGTACTGAAGGTTATGTGAATGTTGTCTCTCCTTCTCTTAAAATATCTCCTGATACTCTACTCACCTCCTGCCTGCGTTGATGTGAGATGACACACAATGCCTCCATGATGGGCTGAAGGGCAGTGAATGACGTAGAGATTGTGATGTAGCCTTAGGCTACTATAAGGGTGACTTTAACACAAGCAACACGGCACCAGAACAGTTGATTTGATAACCTAGACGGCTTCTAAGTGACTAACAAGTGGGTAGTGTATACAGCGTGGAGACACTGGGCAAGGTAGGCACGGTTCACCTCTCTGCAGGACAGACTGGCACAGCGTGAGATTCATCATACTATTCAGAACACTGAGAAATTTAAAACTTATGAATTGTTTATTTCTGAAATTTTTCATTTTCAGACCTGACCATGGGTAACAGAAACTGTGGAAATCACAACTGCAGAAAAGGGCTGTGGGAGCCACTGTGAGGAACTTGTTTTTTCCAAGTTCCCGTGTGGTTGTTGATGACGCGTGTCCTATAATCACAGCAAGAACCACAAGGGCTGGTCCAGCCACAACACTGGCTCTGGTGGCCACAAGCAGTATGGGCCCAGGTTACTGCCCCAGTGAACAAAACAAACACCAAGCCAGATAAGTTATTTCTTAAATGTTAGAAAGTGGCCCTGAGGAAAGAAGTGGACATTCACAGTGTGGAACTAGCAGGGGATTGCCCCCCCCCCCCATCCACTACACAAACCCCATTCTCAGTGTGGTAGAAGTGGAATTGTGACTCTGCTTTTGGTAGTAACAGGTTACATCATTCTATTCCAGACTTTTGCTGGAAATAGCAAAATCCTTGCGAGGGGATGTGAATATAAAAAATAAAATCCCTTATTACAAATGTATAAAATAAGAGAAAATTAAAATTAAATGGAATCTTATTAGGTTAGAATTTTAGAAAAAGCTTCAATCCAGAAATTAGGCAGAATATCTAAATAAAAAAAAAAACACACCAAAATTCCCACTGGCATTTGCCCAGACTAATCATGAGAGCTTTGGTTCTGTGGCCTTTGTGGCCTGGAAATGAAACCAAAACTGGCTTTGGTTTCAAAGGAGACCACTCCCACAGTGAGGCTGTATGAGGATCAGAGTAAGTCAAAGAAAACCAAAGACAAGGGAGAAATCTGAACAGCAACCAGAGAGGAAAAGACAGATTGATTACATTAAAAAGAAGAGCAGTGTAATTTAATTACACTGACGATGGAAAGCAGAAGAAAGCAAATACTATCTTTAAATATCACTTTATAACTTATGTGCAGTAGAGATAATTTTAAAAAAAGTAATAGAGATATTTTGGAACAAGTAACTAGGGCAGTCTGGTGATAGCCAGAGGGAAAGGGGAGTGGGGGCTAGGTGGAGGTGGGCAAATAAGGGGGAAATGGCAATTGAAAGAGATTTTGCTTGGGGTGACGGTCACACGGATGCAGTGTGCAGATGATGGTTTGTTGAGTTGCACACTTGAAACCTGTATGGTTTTAGGAACCAATGTCACCCCAATAAATTCAATAAAAATGTGTTAAATAACAAAAATTCAACTGAATAAATTTGAAGATCTGATTGGCTTTTCAAAAAGGAAAAAAACCCCAAACAACCCACATTTCCCTCTAGGAAAAAAAGTTTTGTAATTGCTGACCATAATAACAGCTAAGCCCCAAAGTGGTTGTATGGGGGAAATGGAGTTTACATGTCCTAATATTTACATATTCCCTTGTGAGCTGTTCTGAGAAATGAAAAAACCCAA
>NW_005873602.1:5041-13974 GCF_000147115.1 Myotis lucifugus | reverse complement strand
CAGCTCAAGTGAGCCTATTTTTCTGTATTTTGTTTTCTCATATATTTGTAGAAATTCTTATTGTATTCTGGAGACTGACACTCTGATGCTTGCATGTGTTGTAAAATTCTTCTCTCACCTGATGGCTGATGATTTAGCACTACCTATGTCACCTTTTATGAAGACTCCTGAATTGTAACATAGTACTGATTGTCCATGTTTCTCTTTATAAATAGTGCTATTTATGTCTTTTTCAGGGAGCCCTTCCTACCTTAAGCTCTTGGACATATCCCAAGATATTACCTTCTAGGAGCTCTATTGTCTTGTCTTTGGTAAAACAATAGATCTTCTCCTTCTGCCCTGGGTTTCAGTGCATCGTTGGAGCCAGGGGTGCAATCTCATCCCACTGCACTCAGATCCCTTGGTGCCCACACACATTATTGAGAAGTTTATCTTCTCATCACTTCTGTGCACCAGCCCCTCTATCTTGCATGGCGTTTCCTGTGGTTTAGGTCTATGGTATTTCTAGGAGCTCTGTTCTTTTCCCGTGGTCTAGTGGTTTAACCCTGTGTCAACACAGCACCGTCTTATTTTCTATAACATTTAAATTTCTTCATGTCTTATGGAGCCAGTCCTCATACATTGTTCTTCATGATTGCCTTGGCTGAATTTGAAAGAATTTACTTCAATATAAATTTACAATAGCGGTACCAAGTTCCACAATAGTCACTTGGGAGATTGGTGACATGTTGCTTTAACTGCAGATTAATTTGGGTAGGCTAGACTTTTATATAATACTAGAGGCCCGGTGCACAAATTCGTGCACCGGTGGGGTCTGTCTGGCCCGTCCTGATGGGGGCCAATCAGAACCAGGCTGGCGGGGGCGGGAGGGGGGAGGATGCAGGAGGTTGGTCGCCAGCCGCATCCCCAATCGGGGTGGGGGGGGAATTGGGGGCCGGGCTGGCCAGGGGGAGGGGCTATGAGAGGTTGGTGGTGCCAATCAGGGCCCCCGTAGGGCCGGTTGGTTGCTTCAGTGCACCTCATAGCAACCGATTGGTCCAATGTTCTGGTCATTCCACTGTTCTGGTCGCTTGGCTTTTATATATATAGATTGTTGTCATACCCATTAACATGCATATTGTCTATTTATTTGCATCTTTAATGTCCTCCTAAACAGATTTATAATTTTCTCCATTGAGAAAGGGCATATTATATTTTTATGTAAATCTCTCTTAGCAATATACTCTCTTAGCAATTTTCAAATATACAACACAGTACTATTAACTGCATTATTATAGCTAATAGTATTGATACCCACTATTATTATTATTTTAAAAAATATTTTTATTCATTTCAAAGAGGAAGTAAGAGGGAGAGATAGAAACATCAGTGATGAGAATCATTGATTGGCTGCCTCCTGCAAGCCCCCTATTGGGGATCGAGCCCACAACCTGGGCATGTACCCTGACTGGGAATCGAACTATGACCTCCTAGTTCATAGGTTGACGCTTAAGCAATGAGCCACACCAGCGGGGCATTACCCACTATTATTAACTACAGTTACCATGCTGTACATCACATCCTCATGATTTAATCATTTTATAACTGGAAGTTTGTACCATTGACCATGCTCATTCATTTTGCCCACCCCACAGGCTCTGCCTCCGGTAATGATCAATCAGTTCCCTGTATCTCTGAGTTTGATTTTTTCAATGTTTCTACATATAAGTGAGATCATACTGTACTTGTCTTTCTCTTCCTGATTTACTTCACTTAGTACAATGCCCTCGTGGTCCATCCATGTTGACCCAAATGGCATGAAGTCCTTCTTTTTATAGCACAATAATATTCCACTGTATATATAGCACATTTTCTTTGTCCATTCATTGATTGATGGGCACTTAGATTGCTTCCACATATTGTAGATGCTGCTGCAATGAACATAGAGATGCATGTGTCTTTTAAAGTTAGTGTTTTTATTTCCTCTAAATAAGTACCCAGACGTGGTGTTGCTGGGTCATGTGGCAGCTTTATTTATAATTTTTGAGGAACTTCCATACTGATTTACATAGTGGCTGCCCCAATTTACATTCCCAGCAACAGTGCAAGAGGGTTCCCCTTTCTGAACATTCTTGCCAACACTTATTATTTCTTGTCTTTTTATATCTCAGATTGAGATTTGCTAGACCGCTCAGTGATAGGAATTGTGGGGGCACAATCATGCTTTTCTTTAGTCCTCTGCTTGCACTAGACAGTCTTCACTGTAATATGCAAGGAGTCCGGATAGGGGGTGTGGGGAGCAGGTTTCCTCCTTTTCACCTGCACCCAAGGCAGGGGCAAACGCAGGTTTGTGCAGCCTGATATTGATACAGATGTCAAGATCATTGCTTCAAAAAAATACAAAATGGATTTTTCTAACACGAGAAAACATATTGCATCAAGTCACAAAGGCAAAAATGAGTCCCTCCGAATGGGGTGAGATTTCCCTTCAAAAATGTTTAAGCCCAAAATATAAGACAAATGAAAAAAAGTACAGATTATTTTTTTTAGACGTGTGACATACCTGTCCGGAACACCGGCATAAGGCGTGTTCTCTACAATTTTTTTGTAATTTTTTAAAATTGTTTTATTGCTTAAAGTATTACAAAGAGTATTACATATGTCTCCTTTTTCCCCCACCCTTAACAATCCCCTGGCCTCCCCTACCCCCCAGTGTCTTATGTCCATTGGTTATGCTTATATGCATGCATACAAGTCCTTCAGTTGATCTCTTACCCCCCTTCCTGCCCCCCAACCCTCCCCGGCCTTTTTTAAAATCCTCAATTGAGGGTATGTTTATTGATTTTAGAGAGTGAGGAAGGGAGGAGAGAGAGAGAGAGAGAGAGAGAGAGAGAGAGAGAGAGAGAGAGAAGAGTAACATGAATCGGTTGCCTCCTACTTGCCCATACAGGGGATGGGACCTGCAACCTAGGTATGTGCTGTGACCAGGAATTGAATCCACAACTTTCTGGTGTAAGGGATGACGCTCCATCCGACTGAGCCACCTGGCCAGGCTCCACAGTTTTTAAAAAAATATATTTTATTGATTTTTTACAGAGAGGAAGGAAGAGAGATAGTTAGAAACATCGATGAGAGAGAAACATCGATCAGCTGCCTCCTGCACACCCTCTACTGGGGATGTGCCCACAACCAAGGTACATGCCCTTGACCGGAATCGAACCTGGGACCTTTCAGTCCCCAGGCCAACGCTCTATCCACTGAGCCAAACCGGTTTCGGCCAGTCTCCACAGTTTTTAACTGATACTCTTTGAATGCCTCTTTATAGGAGATTAATTCTATTACATAATAATAAATGTTAATATTATATTAAGTATTAATTACTAGAATATTATATTTATACTAGAGGCCAGACACATGAAATTCCTGCACGGGTAGGGTGCCTAGGCCTGGCCAGTGATCAGAGTTGATTGTGGCGATTAGGGCCTTCCTGCTGCTGGCTGGGGCCTTCCTTCATTCCACATTACCCCTGGTGGTCAGCACACATCATTGTGAGCAATCAAACTCCCAGTCTCCCCGTCAAACTCCTGAGGGGACACTTTGCATATTAGCCTTTTATATATATAGGTAATATACAGACTAGAGAGAGAATTCAGTGTTCCCTTCAGCATGGATGACTGACATTTCTTTTTCTCCTATACAATTAAAGGAACGTTTCTTTCAATCACACAATTTGTTACTGGGAATGTCTGAAGTTTCACATCACTGTCATATTTGGGAAAACATTGATCACGTTTCTTTCTTTCATAAAAGAGCAGTAGGATTGCAGGTTATGTCCACACATCACTCGAGCACTTGATGGGCTTTGGAAAGGGATGGGGCACGTGAGGGGCCTGAAGGTGGAGCTTCCTGAGCTGCAAGGTGATGAATTTGTTGCCGTGCTGAGTCCCTTCGAATGGGGTGAGATCTCCCTTCACACATCGCCTTCTGATGGGGCCTGTGTGCTGTCACTGTCCCAGGTCCCCCAGACCCTGGAAGATCCACACGTGTGCCTCCCATGTCCCCACAAAGCTCTCAGAGCAAAGGGCTTGAATGCTCAAGTTTTCGCTGAGGTTCCACTCCCCAACTGGAGTTGAGTCTAAATTGCTTTTTCTCTTGCCAGCACTTGAGTTGTCTAAAGAAAATGTAAAGTTACCATTTTCCAGACCCATCAGTGGTTTCAGCTCAAGGGTGGGTCTCCCCCAAGTCCAGCTCTGACCCCAGTAGTCCCCTGGGTGACCTCCCTCTCCACTTACACATCATCTGCCAGGTGAATTCGTTCAGATTCACATCTGGACATGCCACCACTCAACATCTGGGGGCCTCAGCATATCCACCGGCAGAGTTGGGTGGGAGGGGGGAGGGAGACAGGAAGATTTCTCAGCCACCACACACCCCCACACACATCCTGTGGAGGCCAAGTTCCCCTTCCAGCCTGGCCACAGTCTCTCCCCCAGGTTTTCCTGTTGGGGTGTCCTAGGCCCCACCCCAGAACTGGGCACTTGGCTCCCTGACACAGGGACCTAAACCCGCTCTACCCTGCCAGAGGCAGACATGGTGCCCCTGCTGCTGCTGCCCCTGCTGTGGGGGGGTGAGTGGGCTGAGGGAGGGGGGCAGGACAGGTGGGGGATCATCAGGGGCTGCCGCTGAGCCTCTGTCCCCCTCCCAGGGTCCCTGCAGCAGCAGCCAGGCTACGAGTATGAGCTCCAAGTGCAGGAATCGGTGACAGTGCATGAGGGTCTGTGTGTCCACGTGCCCTGCTCCTTCTCCTACCCGTGGAATTCGTGGTCTTCCTATAGCAACCTCTACATCTATTGGTACCGGCACGGGGACGACACAGCCTATGATGCTCCTGTGGCCTCAAACAACCCACATAAACCGGCGAAGAGTGAAACAGAAAACCGTTTCATCTTCGAGGACCCCAGGACCAACGACTGTTCCCTGCGCATCAGAGACACCAGGAGGAATGACACAGGACGCTACTTCTTCCGCGTGGAGAGAGGAACTTCTGTGAAACATAGTTACAGAGAGAAGATGCTGGATTTGCAGGTGACAGGTAAGGCAGGGGCCCAGGAGAGGACCCAGGAACATGGGACCCCGTCTTAGAGCAGGAACAGGACACTGGACACTCCATGTCCAGGCCTTGGGCCCTGGGTGGTGGGAAGATCACAGGGCCTGGGGAGCTCAGGGGCCCAGAGGCACGAGCCCCACTCAGGATCACACTTTGTGTCCCAAGCCCCTGAGGCCCAGGCACCTCCCCCTCTCCTTTTCCTCCCTGACAGACAAACCCCACATCCAGATTCTGGAGCCTCTGGAGTCCGGCCGCCCCACACAGCTGGCCTGCAGCCTGCCAGGGGCCTGTGAAAGGGAACAGCCTTTCACCTTCTCCTGGGTGGGAGCCGCTGTGGACTTGCTGGACCCCCTGACCCTCCGCTCCTCGGTGCTCACCTTCACCCCGAGGCCCCAGGACCATGGCACCAACCTCACCTGTCTGGTCATAGTCCAACGGCCTCCATTGACCTCACAGAGAACCATCGAGCTCAATGTCTCCTGTGAGTGTTGGAGGGGTGGCTGGGTCCATGGGGAGAGTGGAGTGGCGTGTGTGTGTGTGTGTGTGTGTGTGTGTGTGTGTGTGTCTGAACAAACCTGAGAACACCCGGGCATGGATGTGCGTGTAGGTGGGGAGGGGACCAGAAGGACAGCTCTCCCTCCTTCCTGGTTCCCTCCACCAGTCCTTGGGTTGGGGTGACTTCCATCTGAAGGGGGGGCCTGTCTTTCTATCCCAGATGCCCCTCAGAACCTCACCATAGGCGTCCCCTTCAGAAACCACACAGGTAGGAAAGAACTCCTCCTCTCTGGGCTGGGACCTGCCCCGGGCCCTGGTGGGGCAGAGGGGGGAGCGGGAGTTTGAATGGGATGAGACATGGGAAGGGCAGGGATGAAAGGCATCACCCGAGTCCGTCACCTCTGGTGGGTGGGTGCCTGCATCTGTGGTCCACTCATCTCTCTCTCTCTCTGTCTCTCTCCGTCTCTGTCTCTGTCTCTCTCTCTCTTTCTCTCTCTCAGCACTCAAGATTCTGCAGGCCACTTCCCTTCCCATTCTGGAGGGAGAGGCCCTGAGGCTGCGCTGTGAGGCTGACAGCAACCCCCCTGCCGAGCTGAGCTGGTTCCGGGGGTCCCCAGGCCTGAACGCCACCCCCCTCTCCAGCACCGCGATCCTGGAGCTGCCTCGCATGGGGCCTGCACAGGAAGGAGAGTTCACCTGCCAAGCTCGGCACCCGCTGGGCTCCCACAGTGTCTCTCTCAGCCTCTCCGTGGTCTGTGAGTGGGGAGACCCCGGGGGGCAGGACAGCTGGGTTCTGGGGAGATTAGAGGCACCTCTGACCCGTCCCCTCGCTCCCCACAGACCCCCCGCAGCTGCTGGGACCCTCCTGCTCCTGGGAGGACCAGGGTCTGCACTGCAGCTGCTCCTCCAGGGCCCAGCCGGCCCCCTCCCTGCGCTGGCGGCTGGGGGCGGGGCTGCTGGAGGGGAACCATGGCAACGTCTCCCACGTGGTCACGTCCAGCTCAGAGGGGCCCTGGACCAACAGCTCCCTGAGCCTCAATGTGGGGCTCAGTGAGGGACTCAGACTCATCTGCGAGGCCCCGGAATGTGCACGGGGCCCAGAGCGCCTCTGTCCTGCTGCTGCCAGGTCAGGGCCTGCTGGGGGCAGAGGCCACGGAGAAAGGAGTGGGTCAGAGAGAGGGTGGGGCTGGGGGTGGGGGGTATATGGGGACAGGGGGGATTGCTAGGACAGGGCCTGCATCTCCTGCCTGAACAGAACCGACAGCGGGTTCTGGGAGGAGGTGGGAAGAGGAGAGACTGAGTCCTGGGAGTGGGTGGTGTCACCTGAGCTGGTGCTGGGGGAACAAGCCCTGAGCCCCTCCAGCCCTCAGCACCAGGGCTCCTGGAGCTGCCCCATGTGGGGCTGAGGCGGAGGGGAGTTCACCTGCCGGGCTCAGCACCCGCTGGGCTCCCAGCACGTCTCCTTCAGCCTCTCTGTGCAGAGTGAGGTGCAGGACAGGTGTGGGAGCTGGCCGCCTGGTCAGGTGTTGGGCTGTGGGTGGACTGACACCTGGACAACACGTCACCCGTCTCCCGTCATCCCCAGGCAGCCCTGCCTGCAGATGTGTGACTGAGGAGCAGCAGGGCTCCTGGCCCCTGGTCCTCACCCTGATCAGAGGGGCCCTCATGGGGGCTGGCTTCCTCCTCACCTACGTCCTCACCTGGCTCTACTACACCAGGTGAGCAGGCCTGTCCCTCCCGGGGAAGGTCAGGGATTGGCCCTGAGGTGCAGGTGGGGCTGAGCTGTCCGGCTCTGCCTGGAGTTAGAGCCAAAGTGGCCGAGTCTCTGAGCTGACACCTGTGTGGGCCCCGCAGGTGTGGAGGCCCCCGGAACAGGAGGCAGAGCTCCTGATGGATCCTCCCTTCCTCTCAAGATGGGACTGTGGTGTGGACACCAGGCTACAGGGACCGTCCTGGGACGTCAACGTCACCTTCTCCCTGGAAGCTCTTGACTCACCTGCCTCCAATGTGCCCCTGGGGTTTCAGTGTGTGGAAGTGACTGAGTGACCACAAGGGGAGTCAGTGCCATGGAGAGAAGACTTTTCCTCCTTTCACCTCCTGAGAGGAGGGGCCGCTGTGCCCGGGAAGCCCCGGATTTCCTCAGGAAGCAGATGCAGGTGCAGGGCAGCCTAGCGAAGGCCTAGATTGGGGTTCCCATGGGAAACAGAAGGCAGGGCAGTGTGAGCAGTTCAGGACCAGCTGGTGTGTGTCAGTCTGGGGGATGGGCCTGTGGGCGTGGTCTCTATGTGTCTGGTCCCAGGTCCTGGGTGATTTGGGGCAGGTGGGGAGGCTGGGAATACGGGCTCAGGATGGGTTGGTTTGCATCTGAAATTCTTTGCTGTCTCTGAGAATGGGCCGCCCTGGGAGACCCTGTGCCTCCTTCGCTTCCAATCTGTTTAATGGCTCAAAACATCATGAGATACAGAAATAAACAATAATCCACACCCACTGACGGCCCCTTGTTTCTGCCTGTGCTTCTCCCATTTGACTTGTTCCCCTCCCTGCCTCTTTCTTTCTCTCTATTGGTTCTGCCCACTCATCCCACACTCCCTGCTCCTCTCTCTCCATCCTCAGGCCCAGAGAGGGACTGAAGTTGGCCCCTTATCCTCCGCTTGCCCTGAAGTTACCTGTTCACCACCTGAGATTCTGGTCTCCCATCTGTAGGTGTTGATACACAGTAGAGTTCGGAGCAGCTCTTCTCTCCCTGTTCATAGACGCCAACCTCAGAATTATTGTCATAACACATCCCAGCATTTAATCATAAATGAGAACGTTTCTGTGATATCACATGACCATTGATTTTACTCTTTAGTGTCTGTGGGAGTTTCTTGAGTCCAATTCCATCTGGATCTCCTCTTTTTGTTGTTGCTGTTGTTGAACCTGTTTCAAGTAAGGGATTTTGTTTATTCCTTGTAATTATTCTTCAATTATATTTATATCTCTTCTTATTTTTTAAGATATTTTTGTTGATTTCTGAGAGGAATTTGGAGGGAGACAGAGCGATAGAAATATCAACGATGAGAGAGTCATTGATCGCCTGTTTCCTCCATGTCCCCTACTGGGGATGAAGCCTGTCACCCAGGCATGTGTCCTGACTGGGAGTCAAACCCTGACCTCTTGGTTCATAGATTGATGCTCAACCCCTCTGCCACACTGGCTGGACTATATCTATTCTTGAATAATAAAAAATTTCAACATTTAAGACACATCCACCTATACTCTCACCATTTTGTATTGTTATTGCATAGAGCTATATCTATATATTTGATAAACTTTAGAGAACATTAATAATTACTTGGATGTAAACAATTAT
>NW_005873602.1:2899-4835 GCF_000147115.1 Myotis lucifugus | reverse complement strand
ATTTTTGATATAGAATGCATGCAAGTTTAAGGTGTGCAATGTGCATATTTGATGCACCTACATAGTGAAGTGATTACCGTAATAAGGTTCATCAACACTTCCATCCTCACATGTAATTACCATTGTTATGGTTATAACACGAATGATCTATAACCATAACACCTTTCAGGTATTCAATACAATCCTGTTAATTGTACTTGCCATGCTGTCCAGTACATCCCCAGGAATTGTTCCTCTTGTAGCTGAAAGTTACCCTTGACCAACATCTCCCCATGTCCCCACCCCCAGCCCCTGCATCACCGTTCTACTCTCTTTCTGTGAGTTCAGCGTCTTTAGACCCCACTGTGAGAACACACTGCAGGAAAACAATGACTATTTTGAAAAATACCCCTCACAGTTGTTCTTCTCATGCAGTTCTGGGTTTCCATCACAGAATCATTTTCCTCTATGCAAAAATGTATTAAAGACCTAAATATAATATCAACCACTATAAACCCTCAGAGGAAAACATAGGCGGAAATCCCAGCACATTGGATTTTGCAATGATTTCCTGTATATTTACATCGAAAGCACAGACAAGGGAAGCAAACATAGACAAGTGGGACTGTACCAACTTCAAAACCTGAGCACAAAAGGACACTCTCACCAGACTCCAGACTCCAGGATGGGAGAGAAGATGTATCTGTTAAGGAGTAAATATCCAGCATCTATTACAAACACACACAAGACAACATAAGAAACCCAAATAACACAATTGAAGAAATGGCTAACACCTTGACTAGACATTTCTCCAAAGATGATGTACAAATGGCCAACAAAGTCATGAAAAGAGACTCCACATCAGCAATCCTACAGAACCATGAAAGATCTCCTCAGGCCTGTAGGAGTTTTGCTTGGTGCATCAGGGCATTAATATTCAAAACCCCACATCAGATTCCTACTCGGACAAGGAAGGTATGGGAAAGGCGCATAGTAGGCCCGGGTATAGAAAGTGATGGGGGAAGTGTAGTGACAAGCAGCTCCAAAGGTTACACACCCAAATCTAGCATTAGAAATTTTATGTCATGTGAGTCTCACCTCCACAAAAATTTCTCATTAGTTTATTAAGAAGTCACAGGTGCGTGAGCGAGCGCACACACACACACACACACGTGCACACACACACATGCATATACACATACAGAATTCTCTCTCTGGGATGAATTCTGTGGCCCCTCTTGAATGTGAAAATGGTTGCTTCCTTCCCCCAGTTCTTTCGTGTGGGTTGCTTTAGGATGGGCCTTGTGCTCTGAGGTGAGTCAGCCTGGCCCCTTCTCTGTCCCTGAGGCCCATACTGCCTGGCACAGCTTATGGGGAAATTTATTCTTCTGCATTTCTGTCTATACCTTGTGGCTTGGAGAGAGAGAGAGAGAGAGAGAGAGAGAGAGGGAGAAACACAAATCGGTTGCCTCCCATACTTGCTCTGAGCTGGTATGGAAATGAGGTATGTGCCCTGACCTGGAATTGAACCTGCAACCAATGTGCTGTAGGGAGGATGCTTCCACCAACAGAGCCATCCAGCCAGGGCTATCTATTTCCACCTGTAATGTCCTCCCAAACAGATGTACCATTTCCTCCACTGAGGAAGTGCATACCATATATTCGTGATGTGCATCTCTGATTATTCCAGGAACATCGTAAGTTTTGATGTGTCCATGACATCTTTTATACCATCCTGTGTTTCGTTGGTCACTGTGCTATACGGATGCATTTGAGTTTTGCAATGTGATTTTGTCTTTAGAAACCTTGCTGACTCTCTTCTCAAGCCCCTGCATGTGCATCTGTGTGTATGTGAGGATTTTCCTATGTAGACACAGTCCTTGATGGAGAAAGTCAGCTTTATTTTCTTTGGAATTTCCATAGCTTTTACATATTGTGCTTGCCTTTGCTGGACTCG
>NW_005873602.1:0-1042 GCF_000147115.1 Myotis lucifugus | reverse complement strand
AAGGGGGACGACCTCTCACCTTCTCCTGGGCGGGAGCCGCTGTGGACTCGCTGGACCCCCAGACCCTCGCTCCTCGGTGCTCACCTTCACCCCGAGGCCCCGGGACCATGGCACCAGCCTCACCTGTCAGGTGAAACTCCAAGGATCTTGGGTGGCCACGCAGAGAACCATCCGGCTCAATGTCTCCTGTGAGTGTTGGAGGGGGGGCTGGGTCCCCCGGGGCAGAGGGAGGATCAGTCCTGGGTTTCCTTTCCCAGAGGATTTTGCTGAAGTAAAACCCCAGCCCTCCCGCTTAGGGGCCCCTGGGGCAAAGGCAAATGCCCCCCTGGAGTCAGCACATTTTCCCTTCCCAGATGCTCCTCTGCTGACCGTCAGGCTTTCCCAGGGAAACTGCACAGGTAGGAGCCATTCCCTCCTCTGTGGGGAAGGAGGGGGCGGGGCCTCTGCCAGCTCAGGGCCTGAAGGTGAGACCCTCCTCCCTGGCCCTGCAGCCCCTCGGGGTGGGTCTTCCTGTCCTCCTTCATCTCTGATCTGGTCATTGTCTCCGGGAGGCTGCCATGTTCCCATTCCCCACTCTCCCGGGCATGCTCACCTCCCCAGGTCTCCCCCGGGGGTCCCCGTCCCATCCTGACCAGTCCTGATGCCGCCCACAAATTTAGTCCAGCCACAGATCTGCATAAGTAGGCACCTCTTTTTCTTTATTTTAAAAATTATCACCAGAGGATATTTTTTCCATTAATTTTTAGAGAAAGTGGAAGGGAGGGGAGAGAGAGAGAGGGAGGGGAGAAAGAGAGAGAGAAACATTGATGTGAGAGACACATCAATTGGTTGCCTCCTGTACACACCCCACCTGGGAATTGAACCTGCAACCCTTTGGTGCTCAGGCCAACGCTCTAACCACTGAGTGACACCGTCCAGGACTCAGTAGGCACCTCTTGCTGGTGCCTCTCGACCCCACTTACCCCCGGTGTGGTCTGACTCACTCTAGATGCTTCCCTTTCTCACCAGTCACACCCTGTCAGCAACTGTAGGAAACCTCACC